>NW_027464619.1:25000-70000 GCF_043290135.1 Rhipicephalus microplus
ATAACCTCACAGTTTTTCACCAACTTATTGCAGTACAGAACGCTGTATCTCGCTAAATGACATCGTTCTCTAAGGTTTCACGATGCTTGCATGGGCTTTAACGAGAATATCACAACATAGCAGTTTCGCACTTGTAACGGTACAACACGCAGTATCTGGCTTGTTGATGCCGTTTTGTGTGCTTTCACAACATTTCACCTACCGCAGTTTCGTACTCGCAATAAAACAACACTATCTCGTTAAATGACATCGTTCTTGGTGGTTTCACGATGCTACCTAGCTCAAACTAACCTAACCTAACCTAACCTTCGCACTTCTGTCGTTAGAAAACGTTTTGCTCAGTACTTTACAATGTTTTCTACAAGATTACGACGGTTTCATGCGCTTTCACATTAGATATCGCAGTTCCCGACTTGTAATGGTGAAAAACACTGCATCTCACTAAGTGACATTGTTTATTGCGGTTTTACGACGGTTCATATCTTAACCTAACCTAACGTTCGCACTTGTATCTAAAAACGCTCTATTACACTGTTTCGTTAACAATTAGAATATTTACATGACCTCACAGTTTTTCACCAACTTATTACAGTACAGAACGCTGTCTCTCGCTAAATGACATCATTCTTTAAGGTTTCACGATGCTTGCATGCGCTTTAACGAGAATATCACAACATAGCAGTTTCGCACTTGTAACGGTACAACACGCAGTATTTGGCTTGTTCATGCCGTTTTGTGTGCTTTCACAACATTTCACCTATTACAGTTTCGTACATGCAATAAAACAACACTATCTCGTTAGATGACGTCCTTTTTGGTGGTTTCACGACGCTACCTAGCTTAAACTAACATAACTCAACCTAATATAACCTTCGCACTTCTAATGTTAGAAAACGTTTTACTCACTACTTTACAATGTTTTCTACAAGATTACGATGGTTTCATGCGCTTTCACATTAGATCTCGCAGTTCCCGACTTGTAATGGTGAAAAACACTGCATCTCACAAAGTGACATTGTTTATTGCGGTTTTACGACGGTTCATATCTTAACCTAACCTAACGTTCGCACTTGTATCTAAAAACGCTCTATTACACTGTTTCGTTCACAATTACGATATTTGCATAACCTCACAGTTTTTCACCAACTTATTGCAGTACAGAACGCTGTATCTCGCTAAATGACATCGTTCTTTAAGGTTTCACGATGCTTGCATGCGCTTTAACGAGAATATCACAACATAGCAGTTTCGCACTTGTAACGGTACAACACGCAGTATTTGGCTTGTTCATGCCGTTTTGTGTGCTTTCACAACATTTCACCTATCGCAGTTTCGTACTCGCAATAAAACAACACTATCTCGTTAGATGACGTCGTTTTTGGTGGTTTCACGACGCTACCTAGCTTAAACTAACATAACTCAACCTAACATAACCTTCGCACTTCTATCGTTAAAAAACGTTTTACTCGCTACTTTACATTGCTTTCTACAACATTACGACGGTTTCAAGCGCTTTCACATTAGATATCGCAGTTCCCGACTTGTAATGGTGAAAAACACTGCATCTCATAAGTGACATTGTTTATTGCGGTTTTACGACGGTTCACATCTTAACCTAACCTAACTTAACCTAACCTAACCTAACCTTACCTAACCTAACCTAACCTAACCCAACCCAACCCAACCCAATCCAGCCCAACCCAACCTAACCTAACCTAACCTAACCCAACCCAACCCAACCTAACCTAACCTAAACTAACCTAACCTAACCTAACCTAACCTAACGTAACCTAACCTAACGTAACCTAACGTAACCTAACCTAACCTAACCTAACCCAACCCAACACAACCCAACCACACCCAACCCAACCTAACCTAACCTAACCTAACCTTACCTAACCTAACCTAACCTAACCTAACCTAATGTAACGTAACGTAACCTAACCTAACCTAACCTACTGTAACCTAACCTTACCTAACCTAACGTAACCTAACCTAACCTAACCTAACGTAACGTAACCTAACCTAACCTAATCTAACCTAATCTAACCTAACCCAACCTAACCCAACCCAACCCAACCCAACCCAATCCAACCTAACCTAACCTAACCTAACCTTACCTAACCTAACCTAACCTAACCTAACCTAACGTAACCTAACCTAACCTAACCTAACGTAACCTAACCTTACCTAACCTTACCTAACCTAACGTAACCTAACCTAACCTAACCTAACCCAACCTAACCTAACCTAACCTAATCTAACCTAACCTAACCTAACCCAACCTAACCCAACCCAACCCAACCCAACCACACCCAACCCAACCTAACCTAACCTAACCTAACCTTACCTAACCTAACCTAAGCTAACCTAATCTAACCTAACCTAACCTAACCGAACCTAACCTAACTTAACCTAACCTAACCTAACGTAACCTAACCTAAGCTAACCTAACCTAACCACGGTTGCAAGCGCTTTCACATTTGATATCGCAGTTTCCGACTTGTAATGGTGAAAAGCACTGCATCTCACTAAGTGACATTGTTTATTGCGGTTTTACGACGGTTCATATCTTAACCTAACCTAACATTCGCACTTGTATCTAAAAACGCTCTATTACACTGTTTTGTTCACAATTAGGATATTTGCATAACCTCACAGTTTTTCACCAACTTATTGCAGTACAGAACGCTGTATCTCGCTAAATGACATCGTTCTTTAAGGTTTCACGATGCTTGCATGGGCTTTAACGAGAATATCACAACATAGCAGTTTCGCACTTGTAACGGTACAACACGCAGTATTTGGCTTCTTCATGCCGTTTTGTGTGCTTTCACAACATTTCACCTATCGCAGTTTCGTACTCGCAATAAAACAACACTATCTCGTTAGATGACGTCATTTTTGGTGGTTTCACGACGCTACCTAGCTTAAACTAACATAACTCAACCTAACATAACCTTCGCACTTCTATCGTTAGAAAACGTTTTACTCGCTACTTTACATTGCTTTCTACAACATTACGACGGTTTCAAGCGCTTTCACATTAGATATCGCAGTTCCCGACTTGTAATGGTGAAAAACACTGCATTTCACTAAGTGAAATTGTTTAATGCGGTTTTACGACGGTTCATGTCTTAACCTAACCTAACCTAACCTAACCCAACCCAACCCAACCCAACCTAACCTAACCTAAACTAACCTAACCCAACCTAACCTAACCTAACGTAACCTAACATAACCTAACCTAACCCAACATAACCCAACGCAACCCAACCCAACCAAACCTAACCTAACGTAACCTAACCTAACCTAACCCAACCTAACCCAACCCAACCCAACCCAACCCAACCACACCCAACCCGACCTAACCTATCCTAACCTAACCCTACCTAACCTAACCTAACCTAACCTAACGTAACCTAACCTAACCTACTGTAACCTAACCTTACCTAACCTAACGTAACCTAACCTAACCTAACGTAACCTAACCTAACCTAACCTAAGCTAACCTAACCTAACCTAACCTAACGACGGTTGCAAGCGCTTTCACATTAGATATCGCAGTTCCCGACTTGTAATGGTGAAAAACACTGCATCTCAGTAAGTGACATTGTTCAATGCGGTTTTACGACGGTTCATATTTTAACCTAACCTAACGTTCGCACTTGTATGTAAAAACGCTCTATTACACTGTTTCGTTAACAATTACGATATATACATGACCTCACAGTTTTTCACCTACTCATTGCAGTACAGAACGCTGTATCTCGCTAAATGACATCGTTCTTTAAGGTTTCACGATGCTTGCATGCGCTTTAACGAGAATATCAAAACATAGCAGTTTCGCACTTGTAACGGTACAACACGCAGTATCTGCCTTGTTCATGCCGTTTGGTGTGCTTTCACAACATTTCACCTATTGCAGTTTCGTACTCGCAATAAAACAACACTATCTCGTTAGATGACGTCCTTTTTGGTGGTTTCACGACGCTACCTAGCTTAAACTAACATAACAACCTAATATAACCTTCGCACTTCTATCGTTAGAAAACGTTTTACTCGCTACTTTACAATGCTCTCTACAACATTACGACGGTTTCAAGCGCTTTCACAATAGATATCGCAGTTCCCGACTTGTAATGGTGAAAAACGCTGCATCTCACTTAGTGACATTGTTTAATGCGGTTTTACGACGGTTCATATCTTAACCTAACCTAACGTTCGCACTTGTATCTAAAAACGCTCTATTTAGCTGTTTCGTTCAAAATTACGATATTTACATAACCTCACAGTTTTTCACCAACTTATTACAGTACAGAACGTAGTATCTCGCTAATTGACATCGTTCTTTGAAGTTTCGCGATACTTGCATGCGCTTTAACGAGAATATCACAACATAGCAGTTTCGCACTTGTAACGGTACAACACGCAGTATTTGGCTTGTTCATGCCGTTTTGTGTGCTTTCACAACATTTCACCTATTACAGTTTCGTACATGCAATAAAACAACACTATCTCGTTAGATGACGTCCTTTTTGGTGGTTTCACGACGCTACCTAGCTTAAACTAACATAACTCAACCTAATATAACCTTCGCACTTCTAATGTTAGAAAACGTTTTACTCACTACTTTACAATGTTTTCTACAAGATTACGATGGTTTCATGCGCTTTCACATTAGATCTCGCAGTTCCCGACTTGTAATGGTGAAAAACACTGCATCTCACAAAGTGACATTGTTTATTGCGGTTTTACGACGGTTCATATCTTAACCTAACCTAACGTTCGCACTTGTATCTAAAAACGCTCTATTACACTGTTTCGTTCACAATTACGATATTTGCATAACCTCACAGTTTTTCACAAATTTATTGCAGTACAGAACGCTGTATCTCGCTAAATGACATCGTTCTTTAAGGTTTCACGATGCTTGCATGCGCTTTAACGAGAATATCACAACATAGCAGTTTCGCACTTGTAACGGTACAACACGCAGTATCTGGCTTGTTCATGCCGTTTGGTGTGCTTTCACAACATTTCACCTATTGCAGTTTCGTACTCGCAATAAAACAACACTATCTCGTTAGATGACGTCCTTTTTGGTGGTTTCACGACGCTACCTAGCTTAAACTAACATAACAACCTAATATAACCTTCGCACTTCTATCGTTAGAAAATGTTTTACTCGCTACTTTACAATGCTCTCTACAACATTACGACGGTTTCATGCGCTTTCACAATAGATATCGCAGTTCCCGACTTGTAATGGTGAAAAACACTGCATCTCACTTATTGACATTGTTTAATGCGGTTTTACGACGGTTCATATCTTAACTTAACCTAACGTTCGCACTTGTATCTAAAAACTCTCTATTTAACTGTTTCGTTCAAAATTACGATATATACATGACCTCACAGTTTTTCACCAACTTATTACAGTACAGAACGCTGTATCTCGCTAATTGACATCGTTCTTTAAAGTTTCGCGATACTTGCATGCGCTTTAACGAGAATATCACAATAAAGCAGTTTCGCACTTGTAACGGCACAAGACGCAGTATCTGGCTGGTTCATGCCATTTTGTGTGCTTTCACAATATTTCACCTATCGCAGTTTCGTACTCGCAAAAAACAACACTATCTCGTTAGATGACATCGTTTTTGGTGGTTTCACGATGCTACCTAGCTCAAACTAACCTAACCTAACCTAACCTTCGCACTTCTATCGTTAGAAAACCTTTTACTCACTACTTTACAATGTTTTCTACAAGATTACGATGGTTTCATGCGCTTTAACATTAGATCTCGCAGTTCCCGACTTGTAATGGTGAAAAACACTGCATATCACAAAGTGACATTGTTTAATGCGGTTTTACGACGGTTCATATCTTAACCTAACCTAACGTTCGCACTTGTATCTAAAAACGCTCTATTACACTGTTTTGTTCACATTTAAAATATTTGCATGACCTCACAATTTTTCACCAACTTATTACAGTACAGAACGCTGTATCTCGCTAAATGACATCGTTCTTTAAGGTTTCACGATGCTTGCATGCGCTTTAACGAGAATATCACAACATAGCAGTTTCGCACTTGTAACGGTACAACACGCAGTATTTGGCTTGTTCATGCCGTTTTGTGTGCTTTCACAACATTTCACCTATCGCAGTTTCGTACTCGAAATAAAACAACACTATCTCGTTAGATGACGTCGTTTTTGGTGGTTTCACGACGCTACCTAGCTTAAACTAACATAACTCAACCTAACATAACCTTCGCACTTCTATCGTTAAAAAACGTTTTACTCGCTACTTTACATTGCTTTCTACAACATTACGACGGTTTCAAGCGCTTTCACATTAGATATCGCAGTTCCCGACTTGTAATGGTGAAAAACACTGCATCTCATAAGTGACATTGTTTATTGCGGTTTTACGACGGTTCACATCTTAACCTAACCTAACGTTCGCACTTGTATCTAAAAACGCTCTATTACACTGTTTCGTTCACAATTACGATATTTGCATAACCTCACAGTTTTTCACCAACTTATTGCAGTACAGAACGCTGTATCTCGCTAAATGACATCGTTCTTTAAGGTTTCACGATGCTTGCATGCGCTTTAACGAGAATATCACAACATAGCAGTTTCGCACTTGTAACGGTACAACACGCAGTATTTGGCTTGTTCATGCCGTTTTGTGTGCTTTCACAACATTTCACCTATCGCAGTTTCGTACTCGCAATAAAACAACACTATCTCGTTAGATGACGTCGTTTTTGGTGGTTTCACGACGCTACCTAGCTTAAACTAACATAACTCAACCTAACATAACCTTCGCACTTCTATCGTTAAAAAACGTTTTACTCGCTACTTTACATTGCTTTCTACAACATTACGACGGTTTCAAGCGCTTTCACATTAGATATCGCAGTTCCCGACTTGTAATGGTGAAAAACACTGCATCTCATAAGTGACATTGTTTATTGCGGTTTTACGACGGTTCACATCTTAACCTAACCTAACTTAACCTAACCTAACCTAACCTTACCTAACCTAACCTAACCTAACCCAACCCAACCCAACCCAATCCAGCCCAACCCAACCTAACCTAACCTAACCTAACCCAACCCAACCCAACCTAACCTAACCTAAACTAACCTAACCTAACCTAACCTAACCTAACGTAACCTAACCTAACGTAACCTAACGTAACCTAACCTAACCTAACCTAACCCAACCCAACACAACCCAACCACACCCAACCCAACCTAACCTAACCTAACCTAACCTTACCTACCCTAACCTAACCTAACCTAATGTAACGTAACGTAACCTAACCTAACCTAACCTACTGTAACCTAACCTTACCTAACCTAACGTAACCTAACCTAACCTAACCTAACGTAACGTAACCTAACCTAACCTAATCTAACCTAATCTAACCTAACCCAACCTAACCCAACCCAACCCAACCCAACCCAATCCAACCTAACCTAACCTAACCTAACCTTACCTAACCTAACCTAACCTAACCTAACCTAATCTAACCTAACCTAACCTAACCTAACGTAACCTAACCTAACCTAACCTAACCTAACGTAACCTAACCTTACCTAACCTAACGTAACCTAACCTAACCTAACCTAACCCAACCTAACCTAACCTAACCTAATCTAACCTAACCTAACCTAACCCAACCTAACCCAACCCAACCCAACCCAACCACACCCAACCCAACCTAACCTAACCTAACCTAACCTTACCTAACCTAACCTAACCTAACCTAACCTAATCTAACCTAACCTAACCTAACCGAACCTAACCTAACTTAACCTAACCTAACCTAACGTAACCTAACCTAACCTAACCTAACCTAACCACGGTTGCAAGCGCTTTCACATTTGATATCGCAGTTTCCGACTTGTAATGGTGAAAAGCACTGCATCTCACTAAGTGACATTGTTTATTGCGGTTTTACGACGGTTCATATCTTAACCTAACCTAACATTCGCACTTGTATCTAAAAACGCTCTATTACACTGTTTTGTTCACAATTAGGATATTTGCATAACCTCACAGTTTTTCACCAACTTATTGCAGTACAGAACGCTGTATCTCGCTAAATGACATCGTTCTTTAAGGTTTCACGATGCTTGCATGGGCTTTAACGAGAATATCACAACATAGCAGTTTCGCACTTGTAACGGTACAACACGCAGTATTTGGCTTCTTCATGCCGTTTTGTGTGCTTTCACAACATTTCACCTATCGCAGTTTCGTACTCGCAATAAAACAACACTATCTCGTTAGATGACGTCATTTTTGGTGGTTTCACGACGCTACCTAGCTTAAACTAACATAACTCAACCTAACATAACCTTCGCACTTCTATCGTTAGAAAACGTTTTACTCGCTACTTTACATTGCTTTCTACAACATTACGACGGTTTCAAGCGCTTTCACATTAGATATCGCAGTTCCCGACTTGTAATGGTGAAAAACACTGCATTTCACTAAGTGACAGTGTTTAATGCGGTTTTACGACGGTTCATGTCTTAACCTAACCTAACCTAACCTAACCCAACCCAACCCAACCCAACCTAACCTAACCTAAACTAACCTAACCCAACCTAACCTAACCTAACGTAACCTAACATAACCTAACCTAACCCAACATAACCCAACGCAACCCAACCCAACCAAACCTAACCTAACGTAACCTAACCTAACCTAACCCAACCTAACCCAACCCAACCCAACCCAACCCAACCACACCCAACCCGACCTAACCTAACCTAACCTAACCCTACCTAACCTAACCTAACCTAACCTAACGTAACCTAACCTAACCTACTGTAACCTAACCTTACCTAACCTAACGTAACCTAACCTAACCTAACGTAACCTAACCTAACCTAACCTAAGCTAACCTAACCTAACCTAACCTAACGACGGTTGCAAGCGCTTTCACATTAGATATCGCAGTTCCCGACTTGTAATGGTGAAAAACACTGCATCTCAGTAAGTGACATTGTTCAATGCGGTTTTACGACGGTTCATATTTTAACCTAACCTAACGTTCGCACTTGTATGTAAAAACGCTCTATTACACTGTTTCGTTAACAATTACGATATATACATGACCTCACAGTTTTTCACCTACTCATTGCAGTACAGAACGCTGTATCTCGCTAAATGACATCGTTCTTTAAGGTTTCACGATGCTTGCATGCGCTTTAACGAGAATATCAAAACATAGCAGTTTCGCACTTGTAACGGTACAACACGCAGTATCTGCCTTGTTCATGCCGTTTGGTGTGCTTTCACAACATTTCACCTATTGCAGTTTCGTACTCGCAATAAAACAACACTATCTCGTTAGATGACGTCCTTTTTGGTGGTTTCACGACGCTACCTAGCTTAAACTAACATAACAACCTAATATAACCTTCGCACTTCTATCGTTAGAAAACGTTTTACTCGCTACTTTACAATGCTCTCTACAACATTACGACGGTTTCAAGCGCTTTCACAATAGATATCGCAGTTCCCGACTTGTAATGGTGAAAAACGCTGCATCTCACTTAGTGACATTGTTTAATGCGGTTTTACGACGGTTCATATCTTAACCTAACCTAACGTTCGCACTTGTATCTAAAAACGCTCTATTTAGCTGTTTCGTTCAAAATTACGATATTTACATAACCTCACAGTTTTTCACCAACTTATTACAGTACAGAACGTAGTATCTCGCTAATTGACATCGTTCTTTGAAGTTTCGCGATACTTGCATGCGCTTTAACGAGAATATCACAACATAGCAGTTTCGCACTTGTAACGGTACAACACGCAGTATTTGGCTTGTTCATGCCGTTTTGTGTGCTTTCACAACATTTCACCTATTACAGTTTCGTACATGCAATAAAACAACACTATCTCGTTAGATGACGTCCTTTTTGGTGGTTTCACGACGCTACCTAGCTTAAACTAACATAACTCAACCTAATATAACCTTCGCACTTCTAATGTTAGAAAACGTTTTACTCACTACTTTACAATGTTTTCTACAAGATTACGATGGTTTCATGCGCTTTCACATTAGATCTCGCAGTTCCCGACTTGTAATGGTGAAAAACACTGCATCTCACAAAGTGACATTGTTTATTGCGGTTTTACGACGGTTCATATCTTAACCTAACCTAACGTTCGCACTTGTATCTAAAAACGCTCTATTACACTGTTTCGTTCACAATTACGATATTTGCATAACCTCACAGTTTTTCACAAATTTATTGCAGTACAGAACGCTGTATCTCGCTAAATGACATCGTTCTTTAAGGTTTCACGATGCTTGCATGCGCTTTAACGAGAATATCACAACATAGCAGTTTCGCACTTGTAACGGTACAACACGCAGTATCTGGCTTGTTCATGCCGTTTGGTGTGCTTTCACAACATTTCACCTATTGCAGTTTCGTACTCGCAATAAAACAACACTATCTCGTTAGATGACGTCCTTTTTGGTGGTTTCACGACGCTACCTAGCTTAAACTAACATAACAACCTAATATAACCTTCGCACTTCTATCGTTAGAAAATGTTTTACTCGCTACTTTACAATGCTCTCTACAACATTACGACGGTTTCATGCGCTTTCACAATAGATATCGCAGTTCCCGACTTGTAATGGTGAAAAACACTGCATCTCACTTATTGACATTGTTTAATGCGGTTTTACGACGGTTCATATCTTAACTTAACCTAACGTTCGCACTTGTATCTAAAAACTCTCTATTTAACTGTTTCGTTCAAAATTACGATATATACATGACCTCACAGTTTTTCACCAACTTATTACAGTACAGAACGCTGTATCTCGCTAATTGACATCGTTCTTTAAAGTTTCGCGATACTTGCATGCGCTTTAACGAGAATATCACAATAAAGCAGTTTCGCACTTGTAACGGCACAAGACGCAGTATCTGGCTGGTTCATGCCATTTTGTGTGCTTTCACAATATTTCACCTATCGCAGTTTCGTACTCGCAAAAAACAACACTATCTCGTTAGATGACATCGTTTTTGGTGGTTTCACGATGCTACCTAGCTCAAACTAACCTAACCTAACCTAACCTTCGCACTTCTATCGTTAGAAAACCTTTTACTCACTACTTTACAATGTTTTCTACAAGATTACGATGGTTTCATGCGCTTTAACATTAGATCTCGCAGTTCCCGACTTGTAATGGTGAAAAACACTGCATATCACAAAGTGACATTGTTTATTGCGGTTTTACGACGGTTCATATCTTAACCTAACCTAACGTTCGCACTTGTATCTAAAAACGCTCTATTACACTGTTTCGTTCACAATTACGATATTTGCATAACCTCACAGTTTTTCACCAACTTATTGCAGTACAGAACGCTGTATCTCGCTAAATGACATCGTTCTTTAAGGTTTCACGATGCTTGCATGCGCTTTAACGAGAATATCACAACATAGCAGTTTCGCACTTGTAACGGTACAACACGCAGTATTTGGCTTGTTCATGCCGTTTTGTGTGCTTTCACAACATTTCACCTATCGCAGTTTCGTACTCGCAATAAAACAACACTATCTCGTTAGATGACGTCGTTTTTGGTGGTTTCACGATGCTACCTAGCTTAAACTAACATAACTCAACCTAACATAACCTTCGCACTTCTGTCGTTAGAAAACGTTTTACTCACTACTTTACAATGTTTTCTACAAGATTACGACGGTTTCATGCACTTTTACATTAGATATCGCAGTTCCCGACTTGTAGTGGTGAAAAACACTGCATCTCACAAAGTGACATTGTTTAATGCGGTTTTACGACGGTTCATATCTTAACCTAACCTAACATTCGCACTTGTATCTAAAAACGCTCTATTACACTGTTTCGTTCACAATTACGATATTTGCATAACCTCACAGTTTTTCACCAACTTATTGCAGTACAGAACGCTGTATCTCGCTAAATGACATCGTTCTTTAAGGTTTCACGATGCTTGCATGCGCTTTAACGAGAATATCACAATATAGCAGTTTCGCACTTGTAACGGTACAACACGCAATATCTGGCTTGTTCATGCCGTTTTGTGTGCTTTCACAACATTTCACCTAGGTTAGTTTCGTACATGCAGTAAAACAACACTATCTCGTTAGATGACGTCCTTTTTGGTGGTTTCACGACGCTACCTAGCTTAAACTAACATAACTCAACCTAATATAACCTTCGCACTTCTATCGTTAGAAAACGTTTTACTCGCTACTTTACAATGCTCTCTACAACACTACGACAGTTTCATGCGCTTTCACAATAGATATCGCAGTTCCCGACTTGCAATGGTGAAAAACACTGCATCTCACTTAGTGACATTGTTTAATGCGGTTTTACGACGGTTCATATCTTAACCTAACCTAACGTTCGCACTTGTATCTAAAAACGCTCTATTACACTGTTTTGTTCACATTTAAAATATTTGCATGACCTCACAATTTTTCACCAACTTATTACAGTACAGAACGCTGTATCTCGCTAAATGACATCGTTCTTTAAGGTTTCACGATGCTTGCATGCGCTTTAACGAGAATATCACAACATAGCAGTTTCGCACTTGTAACGGTACAACACGCAATATCTGGCTTGTTCATGCCGTTTTGTGTGCTTTCACAACATTTCACCTAGGTTAGTTTCGTACATGCAGTAAAACAACACTATCTCGTTAGATGACGTCCTTTTTGGTGGTTTCACGACGCTACCTAGCTTAAACTAACATAACTCAACCTAATATAACCTTCGCACTTCTATCGTTAGAAAACGTTTTACTCGCTACTTTACAATGCTCTCTACAACACTACGACAGTTTCATGCGCTTTCACAATAGATATCGCACTTCCCGACTTGCAATGGTGAAAAACACTGCATCTCACTTAGTGACATTGTTTAATGCGGTTTTACGACGGTTCATATCTTAACCTAACCTAACGTTCGCACTTGTATCTAAAAACGCTCTATTACACTGTTTTGTTCACATTTAAAATATTTGCATGACCTCACAATTTTTCACCAACTTATTACAGTACAGAACGCTGTATCTCGCTAAATGACATCGTTCTTTAAGGTTTCACGATGCTTGCATGCGCTTTAACGAGAATATCACAACATAGCAGTTTCGCACTTGTAACGGTACAACACGCAGTATTTGGCTTGTTCATGCCGTTTTGTGTGCTTTCACAACATTTCACCTATCGCAGTTTCGTACTCGCAATAAAACAACACTATCTCGTTAGATGACGTCGTTTTTGGTGGTTTCACGACGCTACCTAGCTTAAACTAACATAACTCAACCTAACATAACCTTCGCATTTCTATCGTTAAAAAACGTTTTACTCGCTACTTTACATTGCTTTCTACAACATTACGACGGTTTCAAGCGCTTTCACATTAGATATCGCAGTTCCCGACTTGTAATGGTGAAAAACACTGCATCTCATAAGTGACATTGTTTATTGCGGTTTTACGACGGTTCACATCTTAACCTAACCTAACTTAACCTAACCTAACCTAACCTTACCTAACCTAACCTAACCTAACCCAACCCAACCCAACCCAATCCAGCCCAACCCAACCTAACCTAACCTAACCTAACCCAACCCAACCCAACCTAACCTAACCTAAACTAACCTAACCTAACCTAACCTAACCTAACGTAACCTAACCTAACGTAACCTAACGTAACCTAACCTAACCTAACCTAACCCAACCCAACACAACCCAACCACACCCAACCCAACCTAACCTAACCTAACCTAACCTTACCTAACCTAACCTAACCTAACCTAACCTAATGTAACGTAACGTAACCTAACCTAACCTAACCTACTGTAACCTAACCTTACCTAACCTAACGTAACCTAACCTAACCTAACCTAACGTAACGTAACCTAACCTAACCTAATCTAACCTAATCTAACCTAACCCAACCTAACCCAACCCAACCCAACCCAACCCAATCCAACCTAACCTAACCTAACCTAACCTTACCTAACCTAACCTAACCTAACCTAACCTAACCTAATCTAACCTAACCTAACCTAACATAACGTAACCTAACCTAACCTAACCTAACCTAACGTAACCTAACCTTACCTAACCTAACGTAACCTAACCTAACCTAACCTAACCCAACCTAACCTAACCTAACCTAATCTAACCTAACCTAACCTAACCCAACCTAACCCAACCCAACCCAACCCAACCACACCCAACCCAACCTAACCTAACCTAACCTAACCTTACCTAACCTAACCTAACCTAACCTAACCTAATCTAACCTAACCTAACCTAACCGAACCTAACCTAACTTAACCTAACCTAACCTAACGTAACCTAACCTAACCTAACCTAACCTAACCACGGTTGCAAGCGCTTTCACATTTGATATCGCAGTTTCCGACTTGTAATGGTGAAAAGCACTGCATCTCACTAAGTGACATTGTTTATTGCGGTTTTACGACGGTTCATATCTTAACCTAACCTAACATTCGCACTTGTATCTAAAAACGCTCTATTACACTGTTTTGTTCACAATTAGGATATTTGCATAACCTCACAGTTTTTCACCAACTTATTGCAGTACAGAACGCTGTATCTCGCTAAATGACATCGTTCTTTAAGGTTTCACGATGCTTGCATGGGCTTTAACGAGAATATCACAACATAGCAGTTTCGCACTTGTAACGGTACAACACGCAGTATTTGGCTTCTTCATGCCGTTTTGTGTGCTTTCACAACATTTCACCTATCGCAGTTTCGTACTCGCAATAAAACAACACTATCTCGTTAGATGACGTCATTTTTGGTGGTTTCACGACGCTACCTAGCTTAAACTAACATAACTCAACCTAACATAACCTTCGCACTTCTATCGTTAGAAAACGTTTTACTCGCTACTTTACATTGCTTTCTACAACATTACGACGGTTTCAAGCGCTTTCACATTAGATATCGCAGTTCCCGACTTGTAATGGTGAAAAACACTGCATTTCACTAAGTGACATTGTTTAATGCGGTTTTACGACGGTTCATGTCTTAACCTAACCTAACCTAACCTAACCCAACCCAACCCAACCCAACCTAACCTAACCTAAACTAACCTAACCCAACCTAACCTAACCTAACGTAACCTAACATAACCTAACCTAACCCAACATAACCCAACGCAACCCAACCCAACCAAACCTAACCTAACGTAACCTAACCTAACCTAACCCAACCTAACCCAACCCAACCCAACCCAACCCAACCACACCCAACCCGACCTAACCTAACCTAACCTAACCCTACCTAACCTAACCTAACCTAACCTAACGTAACCTAACCTAACCTACTGTAACCTAACCTTACCTAACCTAACGTAACCTAACCTAACCTAACGTAACCTAACCTAACCTAACCTAAGCTAACCTAACCTAACCTAACCTAACGACGGTTGCAAGCGCTTTCACATTAGATATCGCAGTTCCCGACTTGTAATGGTGAAAAACACTGCATCTCAGTAAGTGACATTGTTCAATGCGGTTTTACGACGGTTCATATCTTAACCTAACCTAACGTTCGCACTTGTATGTAAAAACGCTCTATTACACTGTTTCGTTAACAATTACGATATATACATGACCTCACAGTTTTTCACCTACTCATTGCAGTACAGAACGCTGTATCTCGCTAAATGACATCGTTCTTTAAGGTTTCACGATGCTTGCATGCGCTTTAACGAGAATATCAAAACATAGCAGTTTCGCACTTGTAACGGTACAACACGCAGTATCTGCCTTGTTCATGCCGTTTGGTGTGCTTTCACAACATTTCACCTATTGCAGTTTCGTACTCGCAATAAAACAACACTATCTCGTTAGATGACGTCCTTTTTGGTGGTTTCACGACGCTACCTAGCTTAAACTAACATAACAACCTAATATAACCTTCGCACTTCTATCGTTAGAAAACGTTTTACTCGCTACTTTACAATGCTCTCTACAACATTACGACGGTTTCAAGCGCTTTCACAATAGATATCGCAGTTCCCGACTTGTAATGGTGAAAAACGCTGCATCTCACTTAGTGACATTGTTTAATGCGGTTTTACGACGGTTCATATCTTAACCTAACCTAACGTTCGCACTTGTATCTAAAAACGCTCTATTACACTGTTTCGTTAATATTTAAGATATTTGCATGACCTCACAGTTTTTCACCAACTTATTACAGTACAGAACGCTGTATCTCGCTAAATGACATCGTTCTTTAAGGTTTCACGATGCTTGCATGCGCTTTAACGAGAATATCACAACATAGCAGTTTCGCACTTGTAACGGTACAACACGCAGTATTTGGCTTGTTCATGCCGTTTTCTGTGCTTTCACAACATTTCACCTATCGCAGTTTCGTACTCGCAATAAAACAACACTATGTCGTTAGATGATGTCGTTTTTGGTGGTTCCACGACGCTACCTAGCTTAAACTAACATAACTCAACCTAACATAACCTTCGCACTTCTATCGTTAGAAAACGTTTTACTCGCTACTTTACATTGCTTTCTACAACATTACGACGGTTTCAAGCGCTTTCACATTAGATATCGCAGTTCCCGACTTGTAATGGTGAAAAACACTGCATCTCAATAGGTGACATTGTTTAATGCGGTTTTACGACGGTTCATATCTTAACCTAACCTAACCTAACCTAACCCAACCCAACCCAACCTAACCTAACCTAAACTAACCTAACCCAACCTAACCTAACCTAACCTAACCTAACCTAACCGAACCTAACCTAACATAACCTAACCTAACCTAACCTAACCTTACCTAACCTAACCTAACCTAACGTAACCTACCCTAACCTAACGTAACCTAACCTAACCTAACCTAACGTAACCTAACCTAACCTAACCTAACGTAACCTAACCTAACCCAACCTAACCCAACCCAACCCAACCCAACCACACCCAACCCAACCTAACCTAACCTAACCTAACCTTACCTAACCTAACCCAACCTAACGTAACCTAACCTAACCTAACGAAACCTAACCTAACGTAACCTAACCTAACCTAACCCAACCTAACCCAACCCAACCACACCCAACCCAACCTAACCTAACCTAAACTTACCTAACCTAACCTAACCTAACCTAACCTAACGTAACCTAACCTAACCTAACCTAACCTAACCTAACCAACTGTAACCTAACCTTACCTAACCTAACGTAACCTAACCTAACCTAACCCAACCTAACCTAACCTAACCTAATCTAACCTAACCTAACCTAACCAAACCTAACCTAACCTAACCTAACCTAACCTAACGTACCCTAACCTAACCTAACCTAACCTAACGACGGTTGCAAGCGCTTTCACATTAGATATCGCAGTTCCCGACTTGTAATGGTGAAAAACACTGCATCTCACTAAGTGCCATTTTTAATGCGGTTTTACGACGGTTCATATCTTAACCTAACCTAACGTTCGCACTTGTATCTAAAAACGCTCTATTACACTGTTTCGTTAACAATTACGATATTTACATGACCTCACAGTTTTTCACCAACTTATTGCAGTACAGAACGATGTATCTCGCTAAATGACATCGTTCTTTAAGGTTTCACGATCTTTGCATGCGCTTTAACGAGAATATCACAACATAGCAGTTTCGCTCTTGTAACGGTACAACACGCAGTATCTGGCTTGTTCATGCCGTTTGGTGTGCTTTCACAACATTTCACCTATTGCAGTTTTGTACTCGCAATAAAACAACACTATCTCGTTAGATGACGTCCTTTTTGGTGGTTTCACGACGCTACCTAGCTTAAACTAACATAACAACCTAATATAACCTTCGCACTTCTATCGTTAGAAAATGTTTTACTCGCTACTCTACAATGCTCTCTACAACATTACGACGGTTTCATGCGCTTTCACAATGGATATCGCAGTTCCCGACTTGTAATGGTAAAAAACACTGCATCACACTTATTGACATTGTTTAATGCGGTTTTACGACGGTTCATATCTTAACTTAACCTAACGTTCGCACTTGTATCTAAAAACTCTCTATTCAACTGTTTCGTTCAAAATTACGATATATACATGACCTCAGAGTTTTTCACCAACTTATTACAGTACAGAACGCTGTATCTCGCTAATTGACATCGTTCTTTAAAATTTCGCGATACTTGCATGCGCTTTAACGAGAATATCACAATAAAGCAGTTTCGCACTTGTAACGGCACAAGACGCAGTATCTGGCTGGTTCATGCCATTTTGTGTGCTTTCACAATATTTCACCTATCGCAGTTTCGTACTCGCAAAAAACAACACTATCTCGTTAGATGACGTCCTTTTTGGTGGTTTCACGACGCTACCTAGCTTAAACTAACATAACAACCTAATATAACCTTCGCACTTCTATCGTTAGAAAACGTTTTACTCGCTACTTTACAATGCTCTCTACAACATTACGACGGTTTCAAGCGCTTTCACAATAGATATCGCAGTTCCCGACTTGTAATGGTGAAAAACGCTGCATCTCACTTATTGACATTGTTTAATGCGGTTTTACGACGGTTCATATCTTAACTTAACCTAACGTTCGCACTTGTATCTAAAAACTCTCTATTCAACTGTTTCGTTCAAAATTACGATATATACATGACCTCAGAGTTTTTCACCAACTTATTACAGTACAGAACGCTGTATCTCGCTAATTGACATCGTTCTTTAAAATTTCGCGATACTTGCATGCGCTTTAACGAGAATATCACAATAAAGCAGTTTCGCACTTGTAACGGCACAAGACGCAGTATCTGGCTAGTTCATGCCGTTTTGTGTGCTTTCACAACATTTCCCCTATTACAGTTTCGTACATGCAATAAAACAACACTATCTCGTTAGATGACGTCCTTTTTGGTGGTTTCACGACGCTACCTAGCTTAAACTAACATAACTCAACCTAACATAACCTTCGCACTTCTATCGTTAGAAAACGTTTTACTCGATACTTTACATTGCTTTCTACAACATTACGACGGTTTCAAGCGCTTTTACATTAGATATCGCAGTTCCCGACTTGTAATGGTGAAAAACACTGGATCTCACTAAGTGACATTGTTTAATTCGGTTTTACGACGGTTCATATCTTAACCTAACCTAACGTTCGCACTTGTATCTAAAAACGCTCTATTACACTGTTTCGTTAATATTTAAGATATTTGCATGACCTCACAGTTTTTCACCAACTTATTACAGTACAGAACGCTGTATCTCGCTAAATGACATCGTTCTTTAAGGTTTCACGATGCTTGCATGCGCTTTAACGAGAATATCAAAACCTAGCAGTTTCGCACTTGTAACGGTACAACACGCAGTATCTGCCTTGTTCATGCCGTTTGGTGTGCTTTCACAACATTTCACCTATTGCAGTTTCGTACTCGCAATAAAACAACACTATCTCGTTAGATGACGTCCTTTTTGGTGGTTTCACGACGCTACCTAGCTTAAACTAACATAACAACCTAATATAACCTTCGCACTTCTATCGTTAGAAAACGTTTTACTCGCTACTTTACAATGCTCTCTACAACATTACGACGGTTTCAAGCGCTTTCACAATAGATATCGCAGTTCCCGACTTGTAATGGTGAAAAACGCTGCATCTCACTTAGTGACATTGTTTAATGCGGTTTTACGACGGTTCATATCTTAACCTAACCTAACGTTCGCACTTGTATCTAAAAACGCTCTATTTAGCTGTTTCGTTCAAAATTACGATATTTACATAACCTCACAGTTTTTCACCAACTTATTACAGTACAGAACGTAGTATCTCGCTAATTGACATCGTTCTTTGAAGTTTCGCGATACTTGCATGCGCTTTAACGAGAATATCACAATAAAGCAGTTTCGCACTTGTAACGGCACAAGACGCAGTATCTGGCTAGTTCATGCCGTTTTGTGTGCTTTCACAACATTTCCCCTATTACTGTTTCGTACATGCAATAAAACAACACTATCTCGTTAGATGACGTCCTTTTTGGTGGTTTCACGACGCTACCTAGCTTAAACTAACATAACTCAACCTAACATAACCTTCGCACTTCTATCGTTAGAAAACGTTTTACTCGATACTTTACATTGCTTTCTACAACATTACGACGGTTTCAAGCGCTTTTACATTAGATATCGCAGTTCCCGACTTGTAATGGTGAAAAACACTGGATCTCACTAAGTGACATTGTTTAATTCGGTTTTACGACGGTTCATATCTTAACCTAACCTAACGTTCGCACTTGTATCTAAAAACGCTCTATTACACTGTTTCGTTAATATTTAAGATATTTGCATGACCTCACAGTTTTTCACCAACTTATTACAGTACAGAACGCTGTATCTCGCTAAATGACATCGTTCTTTAAGGTTTCACGATGCTTGCATGCGCTTTAACGAGAATATCACAACATAGCAGTTTCACACTTGTAACGGTACAACACGCAGTATTTGGCTTGTTCATGCCGTTTTCTGTGCTTTCACAACATTTCACCTATCGCAGTTTCGTACTCGCAATAAAACAACACTATCTCGTTAGATGATGTCGTTTTTGGTGGTTCCACGACGCTACCTAGCTTAAACTAACATAACTCAACCTAACCTAACCTTCGCACTTCTATCGTTAGAAAACGTTTTACTCGCTACTTTACATTGCTTTCTACAACATTACGACGGTTTCAAGCGCTTTCACATTAGATATCGCAGTTCCCGACTTGTAATGGTGAAAAACACTGCATCTCAATAGGTGACATTGTTTAATGCGGTTTTACGACGGTTCATATCTTAACCTAACCTAACCTAACCTAACCCAACCCAACCCAACCTAACCTAACCTAAACTAACCTAACCCAACCTAACCTAACCTAACCTAACCTAACCTAACCGAACCTAACCTAACATAACCTAACCTAACCTAACCTAACCTTACCTAACCTAACCTAACCTAACGTAACCTACCCTAACCTAACGTAACCTAACCTAACCTAACCTAACGTAACCTAACCTAACCTAACCTAACGTAACCTAACCTAACCTAACCCAACCTAACCCAACCCAACCCAACCCAACCACACCCAACCCAACCTAACCTAACCTAACCTAACCTTACCTAACCTAACCTAACCTAACGTAACCTAACCTAACCTAACGAAACCTAACCTAACCTAACCTAACCTAACCTAACCCAACCTAACCCAACCCAACCACACCCAACCCAACCTAACCTAACCTAAACTTACCTAACCTAACCTAACCTAACCTAACGTAACCTAACCTAACCTAACCTAACCAACTGTAACCTAACCTTACCTAACCTAACGTAACCTAACCTAACCTAACCCAACCTAACCTAACCTAACCTAATCTAACCTAACCTAACCTAACCAAACCTAACCTAACCTAACCTAACCTAACCTAACGTACCCTAACCTAACCTAACCTAACCTAACGACGGTTGCAAGCGCTTTCACATTAGATATCGCAGTTCCCGACTTGTAATGGTGAAAAACACTGCATCTCACTAAGTGCCATTTTTAATGCGGTTTTACGACGGTTCATATCTTAACCTAACCTAACGTTCGCACTTGTATCTAAAAACGCTCTATTACACTGTTTCGTTAACAATTACGATATTTACATGACCTCACAGTTTTTCACCAACTTATTGCAGTACAGAACGATGTATCTCGCTAAATGACATCGTTCTTTAAGGTTTCACGATCTTTGCATGCGCTTTAACGAGAATATCACAACATAGCAGTTTCGCACTTGTAACGGTACAACACGCAGTATCTGGCTTGTTCATGCCGTTTGGTGTGCTTTCACAACATTTCACCTATTGCAGTTTTGTACTCGCAATAAAACAACACTATCTCGTTAGATGACGTCCTTTTTGGTGGTTTCACGACGCTACCTAGCTTAAACTAACATAACAACCTAATATAACCTTCGCACTTCTATCGTTAGAAAATGTTTTACTCGCTACTCTACAATGCTCTCTACAACATTACGACGGTTTCATGCGCTTCACAATGGATATCGCAGTTCCCGACTTGTAATGGTAAAAAACACTGCATCACACTTATTGACATTGTTTAATGCGGTTTTACGACGGTTCATATCTTAACTTAACCTAACGTTCGCACTTGTATCTAAAAACTCTCTATTCAACTGTTTCGTTCAAAATTACGATATATACATGACCTCAGAGTTTTTCACCAACTTATTACAGTAGAGAACGCTGTATCTCGCTAATTGACATCGTTCTTTAAAATTTCGCGATACTTGCATGCGCTTTAACGAGAATATCACAATAAAGCAGTTTCGCACTTGTAACGGCACAAGACGCAGTATCTGGCTGGTTCATGCCATTTTGTGTGCTTTCACAATATTTCACCTATCGCAGTTTCGTACTCGCAAAAAACAACACTATCTCGTTAGATGACGTCCTTTTTGGTGGTTTCACGACGCTACCTAGCTTAAACTAACATAACAACCTAATATAACCTTCGCACTTCTATCGTTAGAAAACGTTTTACTCGCTACTTTACAATGCTCTCTACAACATTACGACGGTTTCAAGCGCTTTCACAATAGATATCGCAGTTCCCGACTTGTAATGGTGAAAAACGCTGCATCTCACTTATTGACATTGTTTAATGCGGTTTTACGACGGTTCATATCTTAACTTAACCTAACGTTCGCACTTGTATCTAAAAACGTTCTATTCAACTGTTTCGTTCAAAATTACGATATATACATGACCTCAGAGTTTTTCACCAACTTATTACAGTACAGAACGCTGTATCTCGCTAATTGACATCGTTCTTTAAAATTTCGCGATACTTGCATGCGCTTTAACGAGAATATCACAATAAAGCAGTTTCGCACTTGTAACGGCACAAGACGCCGTATCTGGCTAGTTCATGCCGTTTTGTGTGCTTTCACAACATTTCCCCTATTACAGTTTCGTACATGCAATAAAACAACACTATCTCGTTAGATGACGTCCTTTTTGGTGGTTTCACGACGCTACCTAGCTTAAACTAACATAACTCAACCTAACATAACCTTCGCACTTCTATCGTTAGAAAACGTTTTACTCGATACTTTACATTGCTTTCTACAACATTACGACGGTTTCAAGCGCTTTTACATTAGATATCGCAGTTCCCGACTTGTAATGGTGAAAAACACTGGATCTCACTAAGTGACATTGTTTAATTCAGTTTTACGACGGTTCATATCTTAACCTAACCTAACGTTCGCACTTGTATCTAAAAACGCTCTATTACACTGTTTCGTTAATATTTAAGATATTTGCATGACCTCACAGTTTTTCACCAACTTATTACAGTACAGAACGCTGTATCTCGCTAAATGACATCGTTCTTTAAGGTTTCACGATGCTTGCATGCGCTTTAACGAGAATATCACAACATAGCAGTTTCGCACTTGTAACGGTACAACACGCAGTATTTGGCTTGTTCATGCCGTTTTCTGTGCTTTCACAACATTTCACCTATCGCAGTTTCGTACTCGCAATAAAACAACACTATCTCGTTAGATGATGTCGTTTTTGGTGGTTCCACGACGCTACCTAGCTTAAACTAACATAACTCAACCTAACATAACCTTCGCACTTCTATCGTTAGAAAACGTTTTACTCGCTACTTTACATTGCTTTCTACAACATTACGACGGTTTCAAGCGCTTTCACATTAGATATCGCAGTTCCCGACTTGTAATGGTGAAAAACACTGCATCTCAATAGGTGACATTGTTTAATGCGGTTTTACGACGGTTCATATCTTAACCTAACCTAACCTAACCTAACCCAACCCAACCCAACCTAACCTAACCTAAACTAACCTAACCCAACCTAACCTAACCTAACCTAACCTAACCTAACCGAACCTAACCTAACATAACCTAACCTAACCTAACCTAACCTTACCTAACCTAACCTAACCTAACGTAACCTACCCTAACCTAACGTAACCTAACCTAACCTAACCTAACGTAACCTAACCTAACCTAACCTAACGTAACCTAACCTAACCCAACCTAACCCAACCCAACCCAACCCAACCACACCCAACCCAACCTAACCTAACCTAACCTAACCTTACCTAACCTAACCTAACCTAACGTAACCTAACCTAACCTAACGAAACCTAACCTAACGTAACCTAACCTAACCTAACCCAACCTAACCCAACCCAACCACACCCAACCCAACCTAACCTAACCTAAACTTACCTAACCTAACCTAACCTAACCTAACCTAACGTAACCTAACCTAACCTAACCTAACCAACTGTAACCTAACCTTACCTAACCTAACGTAACCTAACCTAACCTAACCCAACCTAACCTAACCTAACCTAATCTAACCTAACCTAACCTAACCAAACCTAACCTAACCTAACCTAACCTAACCTAACGTACCCTAACCTAACCTAACCTAACCTAACGACGGTTGCAAGCGCTTTCACATTAGATATCGCAGTTCCCGACTTGTAATGGTGAAAAACACTGCATCTCACTAAGTGCCATTTTTAATGCGGTTTTACGACGGTTCATATCTTAACCTAACCTAACGTTCGCACTTGTATCTAAAAACGCTCTATTACACTGTTTCGTTAACAATTACGATATTTACATGACCTCACAGTTTTTCACCAACTTATTGCAGTACAGAACGCTGTATCTCGCTAAATGACATCGTTCTTTAAGGTTTCACGATGCTTGCATGGGCTTTAACGAGAATATCACAACATAGCAGTTTCGCACTTGTAACGGTACAACACGCAGTATTTGGCTTCTTCATGCCGTTTTGTGTGCTTTCACAACATTTCACCTATCGCAGTTTCGTACTCGCAATAAAACAACACTATCTCGTTAGATGACGTCATTTTTGGTGGTTTCACGACGCTACCTAGCTTAAACTAACATAACTCAACCTAACATAACCTTCGCACTTCTATCGTTAGAAAACGTTTTACTCGCTACTTTACATTGCTTTCTACAACATTACGACGGTTTCAAGCGCTTTCACATTAGATATCGCAGTTCCCGACTTGTAATGGTGAAAAACACTGCATTTCACTAAGTGACATTGTTTAATGCGGTTTTACGACGGTTCATGTCTTAACCTAACCTAACCTAACCTAACCCAACCCAACCCAACCCAACCTAACCTAACCTAAACTAACCTAACCCAACCTAACCTAACCTAACGTAACCTAACATAACCTAACCTAATCCAACATAACCCAACGCAACCCAACCCAACCAAACCTAACCTAACGTAACCTAACCTAACCTAACCCAACCTAACCCAACCCAACCCAACCCAACCCAACCACACCCAACCCGACCTAACCTAACCTAACCTAACCCTACCTAACCTAACCTAACCTAACCTAACGTAACCTAACCTAACCTACTGTAACCTAACCTTACCTAACCTAACGTAACCTAACCTAACCTAACGTAACCTAACCTAACCTAACCTAAGCTAACCTAACATAACCTAACCTAACGACGGTTGCAAGCGCTTTCACATTAGATATCGCAGTTCCCGACTTGTAATGGTGAAAAACACTGCATCTCAGTAAGTGACATTGTTCAATGCGGTTTTACGACGGTTCATATCTTAACCTAACCTAACGTTCGCACTTGTATGTAAAAACGCTCTAATACACTGTTTCGTTAACAATTACGATATATACATGACCTCACAGTTTTTCACCTACTCATTGCAGTACAGAACGCTGTATGTCGCTAAATGACATCGTTCTTTAAGGTTTCACGATGCTTGCATGCGCTTTAACGAGAATATCAAAACATAGCAGTTTCGCACTTGTAACGGTACAACACGCAGTATCTGCCTTGTTCATGCCGTTTGGTGTGCTTTCACAACATTTAACCTATTGCAGTTTCGTACTCGCAATAAAACAACACTATCTCGTTAGATGACGTCCTTTTTGGTGGTTTCACGACGCTACCTAGCTTAAACTAACATAACAACCTAATATAACCTTCGCACTTCTATCGTTAGAAAACGTTTTACTCGCTACTTTACAATGCTCTCTACAACATTACGACGGTTTCAAGCGCTTTCACAATAGATATCGCAGTTCCCGACTTGTAATGGTGAAAAACGCTGCATCTCACTTAGTGACATTGTTTAATGCGGTTTTACGACGGTTCATATCTTAACCTAACCTAACGTTCGCACTTGTATCTAAAAACGCTCTATTTAGCTGTTTCGTTCAAAATTACGATATTTACATAACCTCACAGTTTTTCACCAACTTATTACAGTACAGAACGTAGTATCTCGCTAATTGACATCGTTCTTTGAAGTTTCGCGATACTTGCATGCGCTTTAACGAGAATATCACAATAAAGCAGTTTCGCACTTGTAACGGCACAAGACGCAGTATCTGGCTAGTTCATGCCGTTTTGTGTGCTTTCACAACATTTCCCCTATTACAGTTTTGTACATGCAATAAAACAACACTATCTCGTTAGATGACGTCCTTTTTGGTGGTTTCACGACGCTACCTAGCTTAAACTAACATAACTCAACCTAACATAACCTTCGCACTTCTATCGTTAGAAAACGTTTTACTCGATACTTTACATTGCTTTCTACAACATTACGACGGTTTCAAGCGCTTTTACATTAGATATCGCAGTTCCCGACTTGTAATGGTGAAAAACACTGGATCTCACTAAGTGACATTGTTTAATTCGGTTTTACGACGGTTCATATCTTAACCTAACCTAACGTTCGCACTTGTATCTAAAAACGCTCTATTACACTGTTTCGTTAATATTTAAGATATTTGCATGACCTCACAGTTTTTCACCAACTTATTACAGTACAGAACGCTGTATCTCGCTAAATGACATCGTTCTTTAAGGTTTCACGATGCTTGCATGCGCTTTAACGAGAATATCACAACATAGCAGTTTCGCACTTGTAACGGTAAAACACGCAGTATTTGGCTTGTTCATGCCGTTTTCTGTGCTTTCACAACATTTCACCTATCGCAGTTTCGTACTCGCAATAAAACAACACTATCTCGTTAGATGATGTCGTTTTTGGTGGTTCCACGACGCTACCTAGCTTAAACTAACATAACTCAACCTAACATAACCTTCGCACTTCTATCGTTAGAAAACGTTTTATTCGCTACTTTACATTGCTTTCTACAACATTACGACGGTTTCAAGCGCTTTCACATTAGATATCGCAGTTCCCGACTTGTAATGGTGAAAAACACTGCATCTCAATAGGTGACATTGTTTAATGCGGTTTTACGACGGTTCATATCTTAACCTAACCTAACCTAACCTAACCCAACCCAACCCAACCTAACCTAACCTAAACTAACCTAACCCAACCTAACCTAACCTAACCTAACCTAACCTAACCGAACCTAACCTAACATAACCTAACCTAACCTAACCTAACCTTACCTAACCTAACCTAACCTAACGTAACCTACCCTAACCTAACGTAACCTAACCTAACCTAACCTAACGTAACCTAACCTAACCTAACCTAACGTAACCTAACCTAACCCAACCTAACCCAACCCAACCCAACCCAACCACACCCAACCCAACCTAATCTAACCTAACCTAACCTTACCTAACCTAACCTAACCTAACGTAACCTAACCTAACCTAACGAAACCTAACCTAACGTAACCTAACCTAACCTAACCCAACCTAACCCAACCCAACCACAACCAACCCAACCTAACCTAACCTAAACTTACCTAACCTAACCTAACCTAACCTAACCTAACGTAACCTAACCTAACCTAACCTAACCAACTGTAACCTAACCTTACCTAACCTAACGTAACCTAACCTAACCTAACCCAACCTAACCTAACCTAACCTAATCTAACCTAACCTAACCTAACCAAACCTAACCTAACCTAACCTAACCTAACCTAACGTACCCTAACCTAACCTAACCTAACCTAACGACAATTGCAAGCGCTTTCACATTAGATATCGCAGTTCCCGACTTGTAATGGTGAAAAACACTGCATCTCACTAAGTGCCATTTTTAATGCGGTTTTACGACGGTTCATATCTTAACCTAACCTAACGTTCGCACTTGTATCTAAAAACGCTCTATTACACTGTTTCGTTAACAATTACGATATTTACATGACCTCACAGTTTTTCACCAACTTATTGCAGTACAGAACGATGTATCTCGCTAAATGACATCGTTCTTTAAGGTTTCACGATCTTTGCATGCGCTTTAACGAGAATATCACAACATAGCAGTTTCGCACTTGTAACGGTACAACACGCAGTATCTGGCTTGTTCATGCCGTTTGGTGTGCTTTCACAACATTTCACCTCTTGCAGTTTTGTACTCGCAATAAAACAACACTATCTCGTTAGATGACGTCCTTTTTGGTGGTTTCACGACGCTACCTAGCTTAAACTAACATAACAACCTAATATAACCTTCGCACTTCTATCGTTAGAAAATGTTTTACTCGCTACTCTACAATGCTCTCTACAACATTACGACGGTTTCATGCGCTTTCACAATGGATATCGCAGTTCCCGACTTGTAATGGTAAAAAACACTGCATCACACTTATTGACATTGTTTAATGCGGTTTTACGACGGTTCATATCTTAACTTAACCTAACGTTCGCACTTGTATCTAAAAACTCTCTATTCAACTGTTTCGTTCAAAATTACGATATATACATGACCTCAGAGTTTTTCACCAACTTATTACAGTACAGAACGCTGTATCTCGCTAATTGACATCGTTCTTTAAAATTTCGCGATACTTGCATGCGCTTTAACGAGAATATCACAATAAAGCAGTTTCGCACTTGTAACGGCACAAGACGCAGTATCTGGCTGGTTCATGCCATTTTGTGTGCTTTCACAATATTTCACCTATCGCAGTTTCGTACTCGCAAAAAACAACACTATCTCGTTAGATGACATCGTTTTTGGTGGTTTCACGATGCTACCTAGCTCAAACTAACCTAACCTAACCTAACCTTCGCACTTCTATCGTTAGAAAACCTTTTACTCACTACTTTACAAGGTTTTCTACAAGATTACGATGGTTTCATGCGCTTTACCATTAGATCTCGCAGTTCCCGACTTGTAATGGTGAAAAACACTGCATATCACAAAGTGACATTGTTTATTGCGGTTTTACGATGGTTCATATCTTAACCTAACCTAACGTTCGCACTTGTATCTAAAAACGCTCTATTACACTGTTTCGTTCACAATTACGATATTTAGACGACCTCACAGTTTTTCATCAACTTATTACAGTACAGAACGCTGTATCTCGCTAAATGACATCGTTCTTTAAGGTTTCACGATGCTTGCATGCGCTTTAACGAGAATATCACAACATAGCAGTTTCGCACTTGTAACGGTACAACACGCAGTATTTGGCTTCTTCATACCGTTTTCTGTGCTTTCACAACATTTCACCTATCGCAGTTTCGTACTCGCAATAAAACAACACTATCTCGTTAGATGACGTAGTTTTTGGTGGTTCCACGACGCTACCTAGCTTAAACTAACATAACTCAACCTAACATAACCTTCGCACTTCTATCGTTAGAAAACGTTTTACTCGCTACTTTACATTGCTTTCTACAACATTACGACGGTTTCAAGCGCTTTCACATTAGATATCGCAGTTCCCGACTTGTAATGGTGAAAAACACTGCATCTCAATAGGTGACATTGTTTAATGCGGTTTTACGACGGTTCATATCTTAACCTAACCTAACCTAACCTAACCCAACCCAACCCAACCTAACCTAACCTAAACTAACCTAACCCAACCTAACCTAACCTAACCTAACCTAACCGAACCTAACCTAACATAACCTAACCTAACCTAACCTAACCTTACCTAACCTAACCTAACCTAACGTAACCTACCCTAACCTAACGTAACCTAACCTAACCTAACCTAACGTAACCTAACCTAACCTAACCTAACGTAACCTAACCTAACCTAACCCAACCTAACCTAACCTAACCCAACCCAACCCAACCCAACCACACCCAACCCAACCTAACCTAACCTAACGTAACCTTACCTAACCTAACCTAACCTAACCTAACGTAACCTAACCTAACCTAACCTAACCTAACCTAACCTAACCTAACGTAACCTAACCTAACCTAACCCAACCTAACCCAACCCAACCACACCCAACCCAACCTAACCTAACCTAAATTTACCTAACCTAACCTAACCTAACCTAACCTAACGTAACCTAACCTAACAACTGTAACCTAACCTTACCTAACCTAACGTAACCTAACCTAACCTAACCCAACCTAACCTAACCTAACCTAATCTAACCTAACCTAACCTAACCAAACCTAACCTAACCTAACCTAACCTAACGTACCCTAACCTAACCTAACCTAACCTAACGACGGTTGCAAGCGCTTTCACATTAGATATCGCAGTTCCCGACTTGTAATGGTGAAAAACACTGCATCTCACTAAGTGCCATTTTTAATGCGGTTTTACGACGGTTCATATCTTAACCTAACCTAACGTTCGCACTTGTATCTAAAAACGCTCTATTACACTGTTTCGTTAACAATTACGATATTTACATGACCTCACAGTTTTTCACCAACTTATTGCAGTACAGAACAATGTATCTCGCTAAATGACATCGTTCTTTAAGGTTTCACGATCTTTGCATGCGCTTTAACGAGAATATCACAACATAGCAGTTTCGCACTTGTAACGGTACAACACGCAGTATCTGGCTTGTTCATGCCGTTTGGTGTGCTTTCACAACATTTCACCTATTGCAGTTTCGTACTCGCAATAAAACAACACTATCTCGTTAGATGACGTCCTTTTTGGTGGTTTCACGACGCTACCTAGCTTAAACTAACATAACAACCTAATATAACCTTCGCACTTCTATCGTTAGAAAATGTTTTACTCGCTACTTTACAATGCTCTCTACAACATTACGACGGTTTCATGCGCTTTCACAATAGATATCGCAGTTCCCGACTTGTAATGGTGAAAAACACTGCATCTCACTTATTGACATTGTTTAATGCGGTTTTACGATGGTTCATATCTTAACTTAACCTAACGTTCGCACTTGTATCTAAAAACTCTCTATTTAACTGTTTCGTTCAAAATTACGATATATACATGACCTCACAGTTTTTCACCAACTTATTACAGTACAGAACGCTGTATCTCGCTAATTGACATCGTTCTTTAAAGTTTCGCGATACTTGCATGCGCTTTAACGAGAATATCACAATAAAGCAGTTTCGCACTTGTAACGGCACAAGACGCAGTATCTGGCTGGTTCATGCCATTTTGTGTGCTTTCACAATATTTCACCTATCGCTGTTTCGTACTCGCAAAAAACAACACTATCTCGTTAGATGACATCGTTTTTGGTGGTTTCACGATGCTACCTAGCTCAAACTAACCTAACCTAACCTTCGCACTTCTATCGTTAGAAAACCTTTTACTCACTACTTTACAATGTTTTCTACAAGATTACGATGGTTTCATGCGCTTTAACATTAGATCTCGCAGTTCCCGACTTGTAATGGTGAAAAACACTGCATATCACAAAGTGACATTGTTTATTGCGGTTTTACGACGGTTCATATCTTAACCTAACCTAACGTTCGCACTTGTATCTAAAAACGCTCTATTACACTGTTTCGTTCACATTTACGATATTTGCATAACCTCACAGTTTTTCACCAACTTATTGCAGTACAGAACGCTGTATCTCTGCTAAATGACATCGTTCTTTAAGGTTTCACGATGCTTGCATGCGCTTTAACGAGAATATCACAACATAGCAGTTTCGCACTTGTAACGGTACAACACGCAGTATTTGGCTTGTTCATGCCGTTTTCTGTGCTTTCACAACATTTCACCTATCGCAGTTTCGTACTCGCAATAAAACAACACTATCTCGTTAGATGACGTCGTTTTTGGTGGTTCCACGACGCTACCTAGCTTAAACTAACATAACTCAACCTAACATAACCTTCGCACTTGTATCGTTAGAAAACGTTTTACTCGCTACTTTACATTGCTTTCTACAACATTACGACGGTTTCAAGCGCTTTCACATTAGATATCGCAGTTCCCGACTTGTAATGGTGAAAAACACTGCATCTCAATAGGTGACATTGTTTATTGCGGTTTTACGACGGTTCATATCTTAACCTAACCTAACCTAACCTAACCCAACCCAACCCAACCTAACCTAACCTATACTAACCTAACCCAACCTAACCTAACCTAACCTAACCTAACCGAACCTAACCTAACCTAACCTAACCTAACCTAACCTAACCTTACCTAACCTAACCTAACCTAACGTAACCTGCCATAACCTAACGTAACCTAACCTAACCTAACCTAACGTAACCTAACCTAACCTAACCCAACCTAACCCAACCCAACCCAACCCAACCACACCCAACCCAACCTAACCTAACCTAACGTAACCTTACCTAACCTAACCTAACCTAACCTAACGTAACCTAACCTAACCTAACCCAACCCAACCCAACCTAACCTAACCTAAACTAACCTAACCCAACCTAACCTAACCTAACCTAACCTAACCGAACCTAACCTAACATAACCTAACATAACCTAACCTAACCTTACCTAACCTAACCTAACCTAACGTAACCTGCCATAACCTAACGTAACCTAACCTAACCTAACCTAACGTAACCTAACCTAACCTAACCCAACCTAACCCAACCCAACCACACCCAACCTAACCTAACCTAACCGAACCTAACCTAACATAACCTAACCTAACCTAACCTAACCTTACCTAACCTAACCTAACCTAACGTAACCTACCCTAACCTAACGTAACCTAACCTAACCTAACCTAACGTAACCTAACCTAACCTAACCTAACGTAACCTAACCTAACCTAACCCAACCTAACCCAACCCAACCCAACCCAACCACACCCAACCCAACCTAACCTAACCTAACCTAACCTTACCTAACCTAACCTAACCTAACGTAACCTAACCTAACCTAACGAAACCTAACCTAACGTAACCTAACCTAACCTAACCCAACCTAACCCAACCCAACCACACCCAACCCAACCTAACCTAACCTAAACTTACCTAACCTAACCTAACCTAACCTAACCTAACGTAACCTAACCTAACCTAACCTAACCAACTGTAACCTAACCTTACCTAACCTAACGTAACCTAACCTAACCTAACCCAACCTAACCTAACCTAACCTAATCTAACCTAACCTAACCTAACCAAACCTAACCTAACCTAACCTAACCTAACCTAACGTACCCTAACCTAACCTAACCTAACCTAACGACGGTTGCAAGCGCTTTCACATTAGATATCGCAGTTCCCGACTTGTAATGGTGAAAAACACTGCATCTCACTAAGTGCCATTTTTAATGCGGTTTTACGACGGTTCATATCTTAACCTAACCTAACGTTCGCACTTGTATCTAAAAACGCTCTATTACACTGTTTCGTTAACAATTACGATATTTACATGACGTCACAGTTTTTCACCAACTTATTGCAGTACAGAACGATGTATCTCGCTAAATGACATCGTTCTTTAAGGTTTCACGATCTTTGCATGCGCTTTAACGAGAATATCACAACATAGCAGTTTCGCACTTGTAACGGTACAACACGCAGTATCTGGCTTGTTCATGCCGTTTGGTGTGCTTTCACAACATTTCACCTATTGCAGTTTTGTACTCGCAATAAAACAACACTATCTCGTTAGATGACGTCCTTTTTGGTGGTTTCACGACGCTACCTAGCTTAAACTAACATAACAACCTAATATAACCTTCGCACTTCTATCGTTAGAAAATGTTTTACTCGCTACTCTACAATGCTCTCTACAACATTACGACGGTTTCATGCGCTTTCACAATAGATATCGCAGTTCCCGACTTGTAATGGTGAAAAACACTGCATCTCACTTATTGACATTGTTTAATGCGGTTTTACGACGGTTCATATCTTAACTTAACCTAACGTTCGCACTTGTATCTAAAAACTCTCTATTCAACTGTTTCGTTCAAAATTACGATATATACATGACCTCAGAGTTTTTCACCAACTTATTACAGTACAGAACGCTGTATCTCGCTAAATGACATCGTTCTTTAAGGTTTCACGATGCTTGCATGCGCTTTAACGAGAATATCACAACATAGCAGTTTCGCACTTGTAACGGTACAACACGCAGTATTTGGCTTGTTCATACCGTTTTCTGTGCTTTCACAACATTTCACCTATCGCAGTTTCGTACTCGCAATAAAACAACACTATCTCGTTAGATGACGTAGTTTTTGGTGGTTCCACGACGCTACCTAGCTTAAACTAACATAACTCAACCTAACATAACCTTCGCACTTCTATCGTTAGAAAACGTTTTACTCGCTACTTTACATTGCTTTCTACAACATTACGACGGTTTCAAGCGCTTTCACATTAGATATCGCAGTTCCCGACTTGTAATGGTGAAAAACACTGCATCTCAATAGGTGACATTGTTTAATGCGGTTTTACGACGGTTCATATCTTAACCTAACCTAACCTAACCTAACCCAACCCAACCCAACCTAACCTAACCTAAACTAACCTAACCCAACCTAACCTAACCTAACCTAACCGAACCTAACCTAACATAACCTAACCTAACCTAACCTAACCTTACCTAACCTAACCTAACCTAACGTAACCTACCCTAACCTAACGTAACCTAACCTAACCTAACGTAACCTAACCTAACCTAACCTAACGTAACCTAACCTAACCTAACCCAACCTAACCCAACCTAACCCAACCCAACCCAACCCAACCACACCCAACCCAACCTAACCTAACCTAACGTAACCTTACCTAACCTAACCTAACCTAACCTAACCTAACGTAACCTAACCTAACCTAACCCAACCTAACCCAACCCAACCACACCCAACCCAACCTAACCTAACCTAAATTTACCTAACCTAACCTAACCTAACGTAACCTAACCTAACCTAACAACTGTAACCTAACCTTACCTAACCTAACGTAACCTAACCTAACCTAACCCAACCTAACCTAACCTAACCTAATCTAACCTAACCTAACCTAACCAAACCTAACCTAACCTAACCTAACCTAACCTAACGTACCCTAACCTAACCTAAGCTAACCTAACGACGGTTGCAAGCGCTTTCACATTAGATATCGCAGTTCCCGACTTGTAATGGTGAAAAACACTGCATTTCACTAAGTGCCATTTTTAATGCGGTTTTACGACGGTTCATATCTTAACCTAACCTAACGTTCGCACTTGTATCTAAAAACGCTCTATTACACTGTTTCGTTAACAATTACGATATTTACATGACCTCACAGTTTTTCACCAACTTATTGCAGTACAGAACGATGTATCTCGCTAAATGACATCGTTCTTTAAGGTTTCACGATCTTTGCATGCGCTTTAACGAGAATATCACAACATAGCAGTTTCGCACTTGTAACGGTACAACACGCAGTATCTGGCTTGTTCATGCCGTTTGGTGTGCTTTCAAAACATTTCACCTATTGCAGTTTCGTACTCGCAATAAAACAACACTATCTCGTTAGATGACGTCCTTTTTGGTGGTTTCACGACGCTACCTAGCTTAAACTAACATAACAACCTAATATAACCTTCGCACTTCTATCGTTAGAAAATGTTTTACTCGCTACTTTACAATGCTCTCTACAACATTACGACGGTTTCATGCGCTTTCACAATAGATATCGCAGTTCCCGACTTGTAATGGTGAAAAACACTGCATCTCACTTATTGACATTGTTTAATGCGGTTTTACGACGGTTCATATCTTAACTTAACCTAACGTTCGCACTTGTATCTAAAAACTCTCTATTTAACTGTTTCGTTCAAAATTACGATATATACATGACCTCACAGTTTTTCACCAACTTATTACAGTACAGAACGCTGTATCTCGCTAATTGACATCGTTCTTTAAAGTTTCGCGATACTTGCATGCGCTTTAACGAGAATATCACAATAAAGCAGTTTCGCACTTGTAACGGCACAAGACGCAGTATCTGGCTGGTTCATGCCATTTTGTGTGCTTTCACAATATTTCACCTATCGCAGTTTCGTACTCGCAAAAAACAACACTATCTCGTTAGATGACATCGTTTTTGGTGGTTTCACGATGCTACCTAGCTCAAACTAACCTAACCTAACCTTCGCACTTCTATCGTTAGAAAACCTTTTACTCACTACTTTACAATGTTTTCTACAAGATTACGATGGTTTCATGCGCTTTAACATTAGATCTCGCAGTTCCCGACTTGTAATGTTGAAAAACACTGCATATCACAAAGTGACATTGTTTATTGCGGTTTTACGACGGTTCATATCTTAACCTAACCTAACGTTCGCACTTGTATCTAAAAACGCTCTATTACACTGTTTCGTTCACAATTACGATATTTACACGACCTCACAGTTTTTCATCAACTTATTACAGTACAGAACGCTGTATCTCGCTAAATGACATCGTTCTTTAAGGTTTCACGATGCTTGCATGCGCTTTAACGAGAATATCACAACATAGCAGTTTCGCACTTGTAACGGTACAACACGCAGTATTTGGCTTGTTCATACCGTTTTCTGTGCTTTCACAACATTTCACCTATCGCAGTTTCGTACTCGCAATAAAACAACACTATCTCGTTAGATGACGTAGTTTTTGGTGGTTCCACGACGCTACCTAGCTTAAACTAACATAACCCAACCTAACATAACCTTCGCACTTCTATCGTTAGAAAACGTTTTACTCGCTACTTTACATTGCTTTCTACAACATTACGACGGTTTCAAGCGCTTTCACATTAGATATCGCAGTTCCCGACTTGTAATGGTGAAAAACACTGCATCTCAATAGGTGACATTGTTTAATGCGGTTTTACGACGGTTCATATCTTAACCTAACCTAACCTAACCTAACCCAACCCAACCCAACCTAACCTAACCTAAACTAACCTAACCCAACCTAACCTAACCTAACCTAACCGAACCTAACCTAACATAACCTAACCTAACCTAACCTAACCTTACCTAACCTAACCTAACCTAACGTAACCTACCCTAACCTAACGTAACCTAACCTAACCTAACGTAACCTAACCTAACCTAACCTAACGTAACCTAACCTAACCTAACCCAACCTAACCCAACCTAACCCAACCCAACCCAACCCAACCACACCCAACCCAACCTAACCTAACCTAACGTAACCTTACCTAACCTAACCTAACCTAACCTAACCTAACGTAACCTAACCTAACCTAACCCAACCTAACCCAACCCAACCACACCCAACCCAACCTAACCTAACCTAAATTTACCTAACCTAACCTAACCTAACGTAACCTAACCTAACCTAACCTAACAACTGTAACCTAACCTTACCTAACCTAACGTAACCTAACCTAACCTAACCCAACCTAACCTAACCTAACCTAATCTAACCTAACCTAACCTAACCAAACCTAACCTAACCTAACCTAACCTAACCTAACGTACCCTAACCTAACCTAAGCTAACCTAACGACGGTTGCAAGCGCTTTCACATTAGATATCGCAGTTCCCGACTTGTAATGGTGAAAAACACTGCATTTCACTAAGTGCCATTTTTAATGCGGTTTTACGACGGTTCATATCTTAACCTAACCTAACGTTCGCACTTGTATCTAAAAACGCTCTATTACACTGTTTCGTTAACAATTACGATATTTACATGACCTCACAGTTTTTCACCAACTTATTGCAGTACAGAACGATGTATCTCGCTAAATGACATCGTTCTTTAAGGTTTCACGATCTTTGCATGCGCTTTAACGAGAATATCACAACATAGCAGTTTCGCACTTGTAACGGTACAACACGCAGTATCTGGCTTGTTCATGCCGTTTGGTGTGCTTTCACAACATTTCACCTATTGCAGTTTCGTACTCGCAATAAAACAACACTATCTCGTTAGATGACGTCCTTTTTGGTGGTTTCACGACGCTACCTAGCTTAAACTAACATAACAACCTAATATAACCTTCGCACTTCTATCGTTAGAAAATGTTTTACTCGCTACTTTACAATGCTCTCTACAACATTACGACGGTTTCATGCGCTTTCACAATAGATATCGCAGTTCCCGACTTGTAATGGTGAAAAACACTGCATCTCACTTATTGACATTGTTTAATGCGGTTTTACGACGGTTCATATCTTAACTTAACCTAACGTTCGCACTTGTATCTAAAAACTCTCTATTTAACTGTTTCGTTCAAAATTACGATATATACATGACCTCACAGTTTTTCACCAACTTATTACAGTACAGAACGCTGTATCTCGCTAATTGACATCGTTCTTTAAAGTTTCGCGATACTTGCATGCGCTTTAACGAGAATATCACAATAAAGCAGTTTCGCACTTGTAACGGCACAAGACGCAGTATCTGGCTGGTTCATGCCATTTTGTGTGCTTTCACAATATTTCACCTATCGCAGTTTCGTACTCGCAAAAAACAACACTATCTCGTTAGATGACATCGTTTTTGGTGGTTTCACGATGCTACCTAGCTCAAACTAACCTAACCTAACCTTCGCACTTCTATCGTTAGAAAACCTTTTACTCACTACTTTACAATGTTTTCTACAAGATTACGATGGTTTCATGCGCTTTAACATTAGATCTCGCAGTTCCCGACTTGTAATGTTGAAAAACACTGCATATCACAAAGTGACATTGTTTATTGCGGTTTTACGACGGTTCATATCTTAACCTAACCTAACGTTCGCACTTGTATCTAAAAACGCTCTATTACACTGTTTCGTTCACATTTACGATATTTGCATAACCTCACAGTTTTTCACCAACTTATTGCAGTACAGAACGCTGTATCTCGCTAAATGACATCGTTCTTTAAGGTTTCACGATGCTTGCATGCGCTTTAACGAGAATATCACAACATAGCAGTTTCGCACTTGTAACGGTACAACACGCAGTATTTGGCTTGTTCATGCCGTTTTCTGTGCTTTCACAACATTTCACCTATCGCAGTTTCGTACTCGCAATAAAACAACACTATCTCGTTAGATGACGTCGTTTTTGGTGGTTCCACGACGCTACCTAGCTTAAACTAACATAACTCAACCTAACATAACCTTCGCACTTGTATCGTTAGAAAACGTTTTACTCGCTACTTTACATTGCTTTCTACAACATTACGACGGTTTCAAGCGCTTTCACATTAGATATCGCAGTTCCCGACTTGTAATGGTGAAAAACACTGCATCTCAATAGGTGACATTGTTTAATGCGGTTTTACGACGGTTCATATCTTAACCTAACCTAACCTAACCTAACCCAACCCAACCCAACCTAACCTAACCTAAACTAACCTAACCCAACCTAACCTAACCTAACCTAACCTAACCGAACCTAACCTAACATAACCTAACCTAACCTAACCTAACCTTACCTAACCTAACCTAACCTAACGTAACCTGCCATAACCTAACGTAACCTAACCTAACATAACCTAACGTAACCTAACCTAACCTAACCCAACCTAACCCAACCCAACCCAACCCAACCACACCCAACCCAACCTAACCTAACCTAACGTAACCTTACCTAACCTAACCTAACCTAACCTAACGTAACCTAACCTAACCTAACCTAACCTAACGTAACCTAACCTAACCTAACCCAACCTAACCCAACCCAACCACACCCAACCCAACCTAACCTAACCTAAACTTACCTAACCTAACCTAACCTAACCTAACCTAACCTAACCAACTGTAACCTAACCTTACCTAACCTAACGTAACCTAACCTAACCTAACCCAACCTAACCTAACCTAACCTAATCTAACCTAACCTAACCTAACCAAACCTAACCTAACCTAACCTAACCTAACGTACCCTAACCTAACCTAACCTAACCTAACGACGGTTGCAAGCGCTTTCACATTAGATCTCGCAGTTCCCGAGTTGTAATGGTGAAAAACACTGCATATCACAAAGTGACATTGTTTATTGCGGTTTTACGACGGTTCATATCTTAACCTAACCTAACGTTCGCACTTGTATCTAAAAACGCTCTATTAAACTGTTTCGTTCACATTTACGATATTTGCATAACCTCACAGTTTTTCACCAACTTATTGCAGTACAGAACGCTGTATCTCGCTAAATGACATCGTTCTTTAAGGTTTCACGATGCTTGCATGCGCTTTAACGAGAATATCACAACATAGCAGTTTCGCACTTGTAACGGTACAACACGCAGTATTTGGCTTGTTCATGCCGTTTTGTGTGCTTTCACAATATTTCACCTATCGCAGTTTCGTACTCGCAATAAAACAACACTATCTCGTTAGATGACGTCGTTTTTGGTGGTTTCACGATGCTACCTAGCTTAAACTAACATAACTCAACCTAACATAACCTTCGCACTTCTATCGTTAGAAAACGTTTTATTCGCTACTTTACAATGCTTTCTACAACATTATGACGGTTTCATGCGCTTTCACATTAGATCTCGCAGTTCCCGACTTGTAATGGTGAAAAACACTGCATCTCACAAAGTGACATTGTTTATTGCGGTTTTACGACGGTTCATATCTTAACCTAACCTAACGTTCGCACTTGTATCTAAAAACGCTCTATTACACTGTTTCGTTCACAATTACGATATTTACACGACCTCACAGTTTTTCATCAACTTATTACAGTACAGAACGCTGTATCTCGCTAAATGACATCGTTCTTTAAAGTTTCACGATACTTGCATGCGCTTTAACGAGAATATCACAATAAAGCAGTTTCGCACTTGTAACGGAACAAGACGCAGTATCTGGCTAGTTCATGCCATTTTGTGTGCTTTCACAACATTTCACCTACCGCAGTTTCGTACTCGCAATAAAACAACACTATCTCGTTAGATGACGTCCTTTTTGGTGGTTTCACGACGCTACCTAGCTCAAACTAACATAACTCAACCTAATATAACCTTCGCACTTCTATCGTTAGAAAACGTTTTACTCGCTACTTTACAATGCTCTCTACAACACTACGACAGTTTCATGCACTTTCACAATAGATATCGCAGTTCCCGACTTGTAATGGTGAAAAACACTGCATCTCACTTAGTGACATTGTTTAATGCGGTTTTACGACGGTTCATATCTTAACCTAACCTAACGTTCGCACTTGTATCTAAAAACGCTCTATTACACTGTTTCTTTCACATTTAAGATATTTGCATGACCTCACAGTTTTTCACCAATTTATTGCAGTACAGAACGCTGTACCTCGCTAAATGACATCGTTCTTTAAGGTTTCACGATGCTTGCATGCGCTTTAACGAGAATATCACAATATAGCAGTTTCGCACTTGTAACGGTACAACACGCAATATCTGGCTTGTTCATGCCGTTTTGTGTGCTTTCACAACATTTCACCTATTACAGTTTTGTACATGCAATAAAAAACACTATCTCGTTAGATGACGTCCTTTTTGGTGGTTTCACGACGCTACCTAGCTCAAACTAACATAACTCAACCTAATATAACCTTCGCACTTCTATCGTTAGAAAAGGTTTTACTCGCTACTTTACAATGCTCTCTACAACACTACGACAGTTTCATGCACTTTCACAATAGATATCGCAGTTCCCGACTTGTAATGGTGAAAAACACTGCATCTCACTTAGTGACATTGTTTAATGCGGTTTTACGACGGTTCATATCTTAACCTAACCTAACGTTCGCAATTGTATCTAAAAACGCTCTATTACACTGTTTCTTTCACATTTAAGATATTTGCATGACCTCACAGTTTTTCACCAACTTATTACAGTACAGAACGCTGTATCTCGCTAAATGACATCGTTCTTTAAGGTTTCACGATGCTTTCATGCGCTTTAACGAGAATATCACAACATAGCAGATTCGCACTTGTAACGGTACAACACGCAGTATTTGGCTTGTTCATGCCGTTTTGTGTGCTTTCACAACATTTCACCTATCGCAGTTTCGTACTCGCAATAAAACAACACTATCTCGTTAGATGACGTCGTTTTTGGTGGTTTCACGACGCTACCTAGCTTAAACTAACATAACTCAACCTAACATAACCTTCGCACTTCTATCGTTAGAAACCGTTTTACTCGCTACTTTACATTGCTTTCTACAACATTACGACGGTTTCAAGCGCTTTCACATTAGATATCGCAGTTCCCGACTTGTAATGGTGAAAAACACTGCATCTCACTAAGTGACATTGTTTAATGCGGTTTTACGACGGTTCATATCTTAACCTAACCTAACCTAACCTAACCCAACCCAACCCAACCTAACCTAACCTAAACTAACCTAACCCAACCTAACCTAACCTAACCTAACCTAACCTAACCAAACCTAACCTAACATAACCTAACCTAACCTTACCTAACCTAACCTAACCTAACGTAACCTAACTTAACCTAACGTAACCTAACCTAACCTAACCCACCATAACCCAACCCAACCCAACCCAACCTAACCTAACCTAACCTAACCAAACCTAACCTAACCTAACCTAACCTAACGTAACCTAACCTAACCTAACGTAACCTAACCTAACCTAACCCAACCTAACCCAACCCAACCCAACCACACACAACCCAACCTAACCTAACCTAACCTTACCTAACCTAACCTAACCTAACCTACTGTAACCTAACCTTACCTAACCTAACGTAACCTAACCTAACCTAACCCAACCTAACCTAACCCAACCTAGCCTAACCTAACCTAACCTAACCAAACCTAACCTAACCAAACCTAACCTAACCTAACGTAACCTAACCTAACCTAACCTAACCTAACCTAACCTAACGACGGTTGCAAGCGCTTTCACATTAAATGTCGCAGTTCCCGACTTGTAATGGTGAAAAACACTGCATCTCACTTAGTGACATTGTTTAATGCGGTTTTACGACGGTTCATATCTTAACCTAACCTAACGTTCGCACTTGTATCTAAAAACGCTCTATTACACTGTTTCGTTAACAATTACGATATTTACATGACCTCACAGTTTTTCACCAACTTATTGCAGTACAGAACGATGTATCTCGCTAAATGACATCGTTCTTTAAGGTTTCACGATCTTTGCATGCGCTTTAACGAGAATATCACAACATAGCAGTTTCGCACTTGTAACGGTACAACACGCAGTATCTGGCTTGTTCATGCCGTTTGGTGTGCTTTCACAACATTTCACCTATTGCAGTTTTGTACTCGCAATAAAACAACACTATCTCGTTAGATGACGTCCTTTTTGGTGGTTTCACGACGCTACCTAGCTTAAACTAACATAACAACCTAATATAACCTTCGCACTTCTATCGTTAGAAAATGTTTTACTCGCTACTCTACAATGCTCTCTACAACATTACGACGGTTTCATGCGCTTTCACAATGGATATCGCAGTTCCCGACTTGTAATGGTAAAAAACACTGCATCACACTTATTGACATTGTTTAATGCGGTTTTACGACGGTTCATATCTTAACTTAACCTAACGTTCGCACTTGTATCTAAAAACTCTCTATTCAACTGTTTCGTTCAAAATTACGATATATACATGACCTCAGAGTTTTTCACCAACTTATTACAGTACAGAACGCTGTATCTCGCTAATTGACATCGTTCTTTAAAATTTCGCGATACTTGCATGCGCTTTAACGAGAATATCACAATAAAGCAGTTTCGCACTTGTAACGGCACAAGACGCAGTATCTGGCTGGTTCATGCCATTTTGTGTGCTTTCACAATATTTCACCTATCGCAGTTTCGTACTCGCAAAAAACAACACTATCTCGTTAGATGACATCGTTTTTGGTGGTTTCACGATGCTACCTAGCTCAAACTAACCTAACCTAACCTAACCTTCGCACTTCTATCGTTAGAAAACCTTTTACTCACTACTTTACAAGGTTTTCTACAAGATTACGATGGTTTCATGCGCTTTACCATTAGATCTCGCAGTTCCCGACTTGTAATGGTGAAAAACACTGCATATCACAAAGTGACATTGTTTATTGCGGTTTTACGATGGTTCATATCTTAACCTAACCTAACGTTCGCACTTGTATCTAAAAACGCTCTATTACACTGTTTCGTTCACAATTACGATATTTAGACGACCTCACAGTTTTTCATCAACTTATTACAGTACAGAACGCTGTATCTCGCTAAATGACATCGTTCTTTAAGGTTTCACGATGCTTGCATGCGCTTTAACGAGAATATCACAACATAGCAGTTTCGCACTTGTAACGGTACAACACGCAGTATTTGGCTTCTTCATACCGTTTTCTGTGCTTTCACAACATTTCACCTATCGCAGTTTCGTACTCGCAATAAAACAACACTATCTCGTTAGATGACGTAGTTTTTGGTGGTTCCACGACGCTACCTAGCTTAAACTAACATAACTCAACCTAACATAACCTTCGCACTTCTATCGTTAGAAAACGTTTTACTCGCTACTTTACATTGCTTTCTACAACATTACGACGGTTTCAAGCGCTTTCACATTAGATATCGCAGTTCCCGACTTGTAATGGTGAAAAACACTGCATCTCAATAGGTGACATTGTTTAATGCGGTTTTACGACGGTTCATATCTTAACC
>NW_027464619.1:75000-82500 GCF_043290135.1 Rhipicephalus microplus
TACCCTAACCTAACGTAACCTAACCTAACCTAACGTAACCTAACCTAACCTAACCTAACGTAACCTAACCTAACCTAACCCAACCTAACCCAACCTAACCCAACCCAACCCAACCCAACCACACCCAACCCAACCTAACCTAACCTAACGTAACCTTACCTAACCTAACCTAACCTAACCTAACGTAACCTAACCTAACCTAACCCAACCTAACCCAACCCAACCACACCCAACCCAACCTAACCTAACCTAAATTTACCTAACCTAACCTAACCTAACGTAACCTAACCTAACCTAACCTAACAACTGTAACCTAACCTTACCTAACCTAACGTAACCTAACCTAACCTAACCCAACCTAACCTAACCTAACCTAATCTAACCTAACCTAACCTAACCAAACCTAACCTAACCTAACCTAACCTAACCTAACGTACCCTAACCTAACCTAACCTAACCTAACGACGGTTGCAAGCGCTTTCACATTAGATATCGCAGTTCCCGACTTGTAATGGTGAAAAACACTGCATTTCACTAAGTGCCATTTTTAATGCGGTTTTACGACGGTTCATATCTTAACCTAACCTAACGTTCGCACTTGTATCTAAAAACGCTCTATTACACTGTTTCGTTAACAATTACGATATTTACATGACCTCACAGTTTTTCACCAACTTATTGCAGTACAGAACGATGTATCTCGCTAAATGACATCGTTCTTTAAGGTTTCACGATCTTTGCATGCGCTTTAACGAGAATATCACAACATAGCAGTTTCGCACTTGTAACGGCACAAGACGCAGTATCTGGCTGGTTCATGCCATTTTGTGTGCTTTCACAATATTTCACCTATCGCAGTTTCGTACTCGCAAAAAACAACACTATCTCGTTAGATGACGTCCTTTTTGGTGGTTTCACGACGCTACCTAGCTTAAACTAACATAACAACCTAATATAACCTTCGCACTTCTATCGTTAGAAAATGTTTTACTCGCTACTTTACAATGCTCTCTACAACATTACGACGGTTTCATGCGCTTTCACAATAGATATCGCAGTTCCCGACTTGTAATGGTGAAAAACACTGCATCTCACTTATTGACATTGTTTAATGCGGTTTTACGACGGTTCATATCTTAACTTAACCTAACGTTCGCACTTGTATCTAAAAACTCTCTATTTAACTGTTTCGTTCAAAATTACGATATATACATGACCTCACAGTTTTTCACCAACTTATTACAGTACAGAACGCTGTATCTCGCTAATTGACATCGTTCTTTAAAGTTTCGCGATACTTGCATGCGCTTTAACGAGAATATCACAATAAAGCAGTTTCGCACTTGTAACGGCACAAGACGCAGTATCTGGCTGGTTCATGCCATTTTGTGTGCTTTCACAATATTTCACCTATCGCAGTTTCGTACTCGCAAAAAACAACACTATCTCGTTAGATGACATCGTTTTTGGTGGTTTCACGATGCTACCTAGCTCAAACTAACCTAACCTAACCTTCGCACTTCTATCGTTAGAAAACCTTTTACTCACTACTTTACAATGTTTTCTACAAGATTACGATGGTTTCATGCGCTTTAACATTAGATCTCGCAGTTCCCGACTTGTAATGGTGAAAAACACTGCATATCACAAAGTGACATTGTTTATTGCGGTTTTACGACGGTTCATATCTTAACCTAACCTAACGTTCGCACTTGTATCTAAAAACGCTCTATTACACTGTTTCGTTCACATTTACGATATTTGCATAACCTCACAGTTTTTCACCAACTTATTGCAGTACAGAACGCTGTATCTCGCTAAATGACATCGTTCTTTAAGGTTTCACGATGCTTGCATGCGCTTTAACGAGAATATCACAACATAGCAGTTTCGCACTTGTAACGGTACAACACGCAGTATTTGGCTTGTTCATGCCGTTTTCTGTGCTTTCACAACATTTCACCTATCGCAGTTTCGTACTCGCAATAAAACAACACTATCTCGTTAGATGACGTCGTTTTTGGTGGTTCCACGACGCTACCTAGCTTAAACTAACATAACTCAACCTAACATAACCTTCGCACTTGTATCGTTAGAAAACGTTTTACTCGCTACTTTACATTGCTTTCTACAACATTACGACGGTTTCAAGCGCTTTCACATTAGATATCGCAGTTCCCGACTTGTAATGGTGAAAAACACTGCATCTCAATAGGTGACATTGTTTAATGCGGTTTTACGACGGTTCATATCTTAACCTAACCTAACCTAACCTAACCCAACCCAACCCAACCTAACCTAACCTAAACTAACCTAACCCAACCTAACCTAACCTAACCTAACCTAACCGAACCTAACCTAACATAACCTAACCTAACCTAACCTAACCTTACCTAACCTAACCTAACCTAACGTAACCTGCCATAACCTAACGTAACCTAACCTAACCTAACCTAACGTAACCTAACCTAACCTAACCCAACCTAACCCAACCCAACCCAACCCAACCACACCCAACCCAACCTAACCTAACCTAACGTAACCTTACCTAACCTAACCTAACCTAACCTAACGTAACCTAACCTAACCTAACCTAACCTAACGTAACCTAACCTAACCTAACCCAACCTAACCCAACCCAACCACACCCAACCCAACCTAACCTAACCTAAACTTACCTAACCTAACCTAACCTAACCTAACCTAACCAACTGTAACCTAACCTTACCTAACCTAACGTAACCTAACCTAACCTAACCCAACCTAACCTAACCTAACCTAATCTAACCTAACCTAACCTAACCAAACCTAACCTAACCTAACCTAACCTAACGTACCCTAACCTAACCTAACCTAACCTAACGACGGTTGCAAGCGCTTTCACATTAGATCTCGCAGTTCCCGAGTTGTAATGGTGAAAAACACTGCATATCACAAAGTGACATTGTTTATTGCGGTTTTACGACGGTTCATATCTTAACCTAACCTAACGTTCGCACTTGTATCTAAAAACGCTCTATTACACTGTTTCGTTCACATTTACGATATTTGCATAACCTCACAGTTTTTCACCAACTTATTGCAGTACAGAACGCTGTATCTCGCTAAATGACATCGTTCTTTAAGGTTTCACGATGCTTGCATGCGCTTTAACGAGAATATCACAACATAGCAGTTTCGCACTTGTAACGGTACAACACGCAGTATTTGGCTTGTTCATGCCGTTTTGTGTGCTTTCACAATATTTCACCTATCGCAGTTTCGTACTCGCAATAAAACAACACTATCTCGTTAGATGACGTCGTTTTTGGTGGTTTCACGATGCTACCTAGCTTAAACTAACATAACTCAACCTAACATAACCTTCGCACTTCTATCGTTAGAAAACGTTTTATTCGCTACTTTACAATGCTTTCTACAACATTATGACGGTTTCATGCGCTTTCACATTAGATCTCGCAGTTCCCGACTTGTAATGGTGAAAAACACTGCATCTCACAAAGTGACATTGTTTATTGCGGTTTTACGACGGTTCATATCTTAACCTAACCTAACGTTCGCACTTGTATCTAAAAACGCTCTATTACACTGTTTCGTTCACAATTACGATATTTACACGACCTCACAGTTTTTCATCAACTTATTACAGTACAGAACGCTGTATCTCGCTAAATGACATCGTTCTTTAAAGTTTCACGATACTTGCATGCGCTTTAACGAGAATATCACAATAAAGCAGTTTCGCACTTGTAACGGAACAAGACGCAGTATCTGGCTAGTTCATGCCATTTTGTGTGCTTTCACAACATTTCACCTACCGCAGTTTCGTACTCGCAATAAAACAACACTATCTCGTTAGATGACGTCCTTTTTGGTGGTTTCACGACGCTACCTAGCTCAAACTAACATAACTCAACCTAATATAACCTTCGCACTTCTATCGTTAGAAAACGTTTTACTCGCTACTTTACAATGCTCTCTACAACACTACGACAGTTTCGTGCACTTTCACAATAGATATCGCAGTTCCCGACTTGTAATGGTGAAAAACACTGCATCTCACTTAGTGACATTGTTTAATGCGGTTTTACGACGGTTCATATCTTAACCTAACCTAACGTTCGCACTTGTATCTAAAAACGCTCTATTACACTGTTTCTTTCACATTTAAGATATTTGCATGACCTCACAGTTTTTCACCAATTTATTGCAGTACAGAACGCTGTATCTCGCTAAATGACATCGTTCTTTAAGGTTTCACGATGCTTGCATGCGCTTTAACGAGAATATCACAATATAGCAGTTTCGCACTTGTAACGGTACAACACGCAATATCTGGCTTGTTCATGCCGTTTTGTGTGCTTTCACAACATTTCACCTATTACAGTTTTGTACATGCAATAAAACAACACTATCTCGTTAGATGACGTCCTTTTTGGTGGTTTCACGACGCTACCTAGCTCAAACTAACATAACTCAACCTAATATAACCTTCGCACTTCTATCGTTAGAAAAGGTTTTACTCGCTACTTTACAATGCTCTCTACAACACTACGACAGTTTCATGCACTTTCACAATAGATATCGCAGTTCCCGACTTGTAATGGTGAAAAACACTGCATCTCACTTAGTGACATTGTTTAATGCGGTTTTACGACGGTTCATATCTTAACCTAACCTAACGTTCGCAATTGTATCTAAAAACGCTCTATTACACTGTTTCTTTCACATTTAAGATATTTGCATGACCTCACAGTTTTTCACCAACTTATTACAGTACAGAACGCTGTATCTCGCTAAATGACATCGTTCTTTAAGGTTTCACGATGCTTTCATGCGCTTTAACGAGAATATCACAACATAGCAGATTCGCACTTGTAACGGTACAACACGCAGTATTTGGCTTGTTCATGCCGTTTTGTGTGCTTTCACAACATTTCACCTATCGCAGTTTCGTACTCGCAATAAAACAACACTATCTCGTTAGATGACGTCGTTTTTGGTGGTTTCACGACGCTACCTAGCTTAAACTAACATAACTCAACCTAACATAACCTTCGCACTTCTATCGTTAGAAACCGTTTTACTCGCTACTTTACATTGCTTTCTACAACATTACGACGGTTTCAAGCGCTTTCACATTAGATATCGCAGTTCCCGACTTGTAATGGTGAAAAACACTGCATCTCACTAAGTGACATTGTTTAATGCGGTTTTACGACGGTTCATATCTTAACCTAACCTAACCTAACCTAACCCAACCCAACCCAACCTAACCTAACCTAAACTAACCTAACCCAACCTAACCTAACCTAACCTAACCTAACCTAACCTAACCAAACCTAACCTAACATAACCTAACCTAACCTTACCTAACCTAACCTAACCTAACGTAACCTAACCTAACCTAACGTAACCTAACCTAACCTAACCCACCATAACCCAACCCAACCCAACCCAACCTAACCTAACCTAACCTAACCAAACCTAACCTAACCTAACCTAACCTAACCTAACGTAACCTAACCTAACCTAACGTAACCTAACCTAACCTAACCCAACCTAACCCAACCCAACCCAACCACACACAACCCAACCTAACCTAACCTAACCTTACCTAACCTAACCTAACCTAACCTAACCTACTGTAACCTAACCTTACCTAACCTAACGTAACCTAACCTAACCTAACCCAACCTAGCCTAACCTAACCTAATCTAACCTAACCTAACCTAACCAAACCTAACCTAACCTAACCTAACGTAACCTAACGTAACCTAACCTAACCTAACCTAACCTAACCTAACCTAACGACGGTTGCAAGCGCTTTCACATTAAATGTCGCAGTTCCCGACTTGTAATGGTGAAAAACACTGCATCTCACTTAGTGACATTGTTTAATGCGGTTTTACGACGGTTCATATCTTAACCTAACCTAACGTTCGCACTTGTATCTAAAAACGCTCTATTACACTGTTTCGTTCACAATTACGATATTTACACGACCTCATAGTTTTTCACCAACTTATTACAGTACAGAGCGCTGTATCTCGCTAAATGACATCGTTCTTTAAAGTTTCACGATACTTGCATGCGCTTTAACGAGAATATCACAATAAAGCAGTTTCGCACTTGTAACGGAACAAGATGCAGTATCTGGCTATTTCATGCCATTTTGTGTGCTTTCACAACATTTCACCTACCGCAGTTTCGTACTCGCAATAAAACCACACTATCTCGTTAGATGACATCGTTTTTGGTGGTTTCACGATGCTAACTAGCTCAAACTAACCTAACCTAACCTAACCTTCGCACTTCTGTCGTTAGAAAACGTTTTACTAACTACTTTACAATGTTTTCTACAAGATTACGACGGTTTCATGCGCGTTCACTTTAGATATCGCAGTTCCCGACTTGTAGTGGTGAAAAACACTGCATCTCACAAAGTGACATTTTTTAATGCGGTTTTACGACGGTTCATATCTTAACCTAACCTAACGTTCGCACTTGTATATAAAAACGCTCTATTACACTGTTTCTTTCACATTTAAGATATTTGCATGACCTCACAGTTTTTCACCAACTTATTGCAGTACAGAACGATGTATCTCGCTAAATGACATCGTTCTTTAAGGTTTCACGATCTTTGCATGCGCTTTAACGAGAATATCACAACATAGCAGTTTCGCACTTGTAACGGTACAACACGCAGTATCTGGCTTGTTCATGCCGTTTGGTGTGCTTTCACAACATTTCACCTATTGCAGTTTCGTACTCGCAATAAAACAACACTATCTCGTTAGATGACGTCCTTTTTGGTGGTTTCACGACGCTACCTAGCTTAAACTAACATAACAACCTAATATAACCTTCGCACTTCTATCGTTAGAAAATGTTTTACTCGCTACTTTACAATGCTCTCTACAACATTACGACGGTTTCATGCGCTTTCACAATAGATATCGCAGTTCCCGACTTGTAATGGTGAAAAACACTGCATCTCACTTATTGACATTGTTTAATGCGGTTTTACGACGGTTCATATCTTAACTTAACCTAACGTTCGCACTTGTATCTAAAAACTCTCTATTTAACTGTTTCGTTCAAAATTACGATATATACATGACCTCACAGTTTTTCACCAACTTATTACAGTACAGAACGCTGTATCTCGCTAATTGACATCGTTCTTTAAAGTTTCGCGATACTTGCATGCGCTTTAACGAGAATATCACAATAAAGCAGTTTCGCACTTGTAACGGCACAAGACGCAGTATCTGGCTGGTTCATGCCATTTTGTGTGCTTTCACAATATTTCACCTATCGCAGTTTCGTACTCGCGAAAAACAACACTATCTCGTTAGATGACATCGTTTTTGGTGGTTTCACGATGCTACCTAGCTCAAACTAACCTAACCTAACCTAACCTTCGCCCTTCTATCGTTAGAAAACCTTTTACTCACTACTTTACAATGTTTTCTACAAGATTACGATGGTTTC
>NW_027464619.1:87500-145000 GCF_043290135.1 Rhipicephalus microplus
GTTCATGCCGTTTGGTGTGCTTTCACAACATTTCACCTTTTGCAGTTTCGTACTCGCAATAAAACAACACTATCTCGTTAGATGACGTCCTTTTTGGTGGTTTCACGACGCTACCTAGCCTAAGCTAACATAACAACCTAATATAACCTTCGCACTTCTATCGTTAGAAAACGTTTTACTCGCTACATTACAATGCTCTCTACACACATTACGACGGTTTCAAGCGCTTTCACAATAGATATCGCCGTTCCCGACTTGTAATGGTGAAAAACACTGCATCTCACTTCGTGACATTGTTTAATGCGGTTTTACGACGATTCATATCTTAACCTAACCTAACGTTCGCACTTGTATCTAAAAACGCTCTATTTAGCTGATTCGTTCCAAATTACGATATTTACATGACCTCACAGTTTTTCACCAACCTATTACAGTACAGAACGCTGTATATCGCTAATCGACATCGTTCTTTGAAGTTTCGCGATACTTGCATGCGCTTTAACGAGAATATCACAATAAAGCAGTTTCGCACTTGTAACGGCACAAGACGCAGTATCTGGCTAGTTCATGCCATTTTGTGTGCTTTCACAATATTTCACCTATCGCAGTTTCGTAATCGCAAAAAACAACACTATCTCGTTAGATGACATCGTTTTTGGTGGTTTCACGATGCTACCTAGCTCAAACTAACCTAACCTAACCTAACCTTCGCACTTCTTTCGTTAGAAAACGTTTTACTCACTACTTTATAATGTTTTCTACAAGATTACGATGGTTTCATGCGCTTGACATTAGATCTCGCAGTTCCCGACTTGTAATGGTGAAAAACACTGCATCTCACAAAGTGACATTGTTTATTGCGGTTTTACGACGGTTCATATCTTAACCTAACCTAACGTTCGCACTTGTATCTAAAAACGCTCTATTACACTGTTTCGTTCACAATTACGATATTTGCATAACCTCACAGTTTTTCACCAACTTATTGCAGTACAGAACGCTGTATCTCGCTAAATGACATCGTTCTTTAAGGTTTCACGATGCTTGCATGCGCTTTAACGAGAATATCACAATATAGCAGTTTCGCACTTGTAACGGTACAACACGCAATATCTGGCTTGTTCATGTCGTTTTGTGTGCTTTCACAACATTTCACCTGTTACAGTTTCGTACATGCAATAAAACAACACTATCTCGTTAGATGACGTCGTTTTTGGTGGTTTCACGACGCTACCTAGCTTAAACTAACATAACTCAACCTAACATAACCTTCGCACTTCTATCGTTAGAAAACGTTTTACTCGCTACTTTACAATGCTTTCTACAACATTATGACGGTTTCATGCGCTTTCACATTAGATCTCGCAGTTCCCGACTTGTAATGGTGAAAAACACTGCATCTCACAAAGTGACATTGTTTATTGCGGTTTTACGACGGTTCATATCTTAACCTAACCTAACGTTCGCACTTGTATCTAAAAACGCTCTATTACACTGTTTCGTTCACAATTACGATATTTACACGACCTCATAGTTTTTCATCAACTTATTACAGTACAGAACGCTGTATCTCGCTAAATGACATCGTTCTTTAGAGTTTCACGATACTTGCATGCGCTTTAACGAGAATATCACAATAAAGCAGTTTCGCACTTGTAACGGAACAAGACGCAGTATCTGGCTAGTTCATGCCATTTTGTGTGCTTTCACAACATTTCACCTACCGCAGTTTCGTACTCGCAATAAAACAACACTATCTCGTTAGATGACGTCGTTTTTGGTGGTTTCACGACGCTACCTAGCCTAAACATAACTCAACCTAACATAACCTTCGCACTTCTATCTTTAGAAAACGTTTTACTCGCTACTTTACATTGCTTTCTACAACATTACGACGGTTTCAAGCGCTTTCACATTAGATATCGCAGTTCCCGACATGTAATGGTGAAAAACACTGCATCTCACTAAGTGACATTGTTTAATGCGGTTTTACGACGGTTCATATCTTAACCTAACCTAACGTTCGCACTTGTATCTAAAAACGCTCTATTACACTGTTTCGTTCACATTTAAGATATTTGCATGACCTCACAGTTTTTCACCAACTTATTACAGTACAGAACGCTGTATCTCGCTAAATGACATCGTTCTTTAAGGTTTCACGATGCTTTCATGCGCTTTAACGAGAATATCACAACATAGCAGATTCGCACTTGTAACGGTACAACACGCAGTATTTGGCTTGTTCATGCCGTTTTGTGTGCTTTCACAACATTTCACCTATCGCAGTTTCGTACTCGCAATAAAACAACACTATCTCGTTAGATGACGTCCTTTTTGGTGGTTTCACGACGCTACCTAGCTTAAACTAACATAACTCAACCTAATATAACCTTCGCACTTCTATCGTTAGAAAACGTTTTACTCGCTACTTTACATTGCTTTCTACAACATTACGACGGTTTCAAGCGCTTTCACATTAGATATCGCAGTTCCCGACATGTAATGGTGAAAAACACTGCATCTCACTAAGTGACATTGTTTAATGCGGTTTTACGACGGTTCATATCTTAACCTAACCTAACGTTCGCACTTGTATCTAAAAACGCTCTATTACACTGTTTCGTTCACATTTAAGATATTTGCATGACCTCACAGTTTTTCACCAACTTATTACAGTACAGAACGCTGTCTCTCGCTAAATGACATCATTCTTTAAGGTTTCATGATGCTTGCATGCGCTTTAACGAGAATATCACAACATAGCAGTTTCACACTTGTAACGGTACAACACGCAGTATTTGGCTTGTTCATGCCGTTTTGTGTGCTTTCACAACATTTCACCTATCGCAGTTTCGTACTCGCAATAAAACAACACTATCTCGTTAGATGACATCGTTTTTGGTGGTTTCACCATGCTACCTAGCTCAAACTAACCTAACCTAACCTAACCTTCGCACTTCTGTCGTTAGAAAACGTTTTACTCACTACTTTACAATGTTTTCTACAAGATTACGACGGTTTCATGCGCTTTCACATTAGATATCGCAGTTCCCGACTTGTAGTGGTGAAAAACACTGCATCTCACAAAGTGACATTGTTTAATGCGGTTTTACGACGGTTCATATCTTAACCTAACCTAACCTAACCTAACCTAACCCAAACCAACCCAACCCAACCTAACCTAACCTAAACTAACCTAACCCAACCTAATCTAACCTAACCTAACGTAACCTAAACTAACCTAACCTAACCCAACATAACCCAACCCAACCCAACCAAACCTAACCTAACCTAACCTAACGTAACCTCACCTAACCTAACCCAACCTAACCCAACCCAACCCAACCCAACCACACCCAACTCAACCTAACCTAACCTAACCTAACCTTACCTAACCTAACCTAACGTAACCTAACCTAACCTAACCTACTGTAACCTAACCTTACCTAACCTAACGTAACCTAACCTAACCTAACCTAATCTAACCTAACCTAACCTAACCTAACCTAACCTAACCTAACGTAACCTAACCTAACCTAACCTAACCTAACGACGGTTGCAAGTGCTTTCACATTAGATATCGCAGTTCCCGACTTGTAATGGTGAAAAACACTGCATCTCACTAAGTGACATTGTTTAATGCGGTTTTACGACGGTTCATATCTTAACCTTACCTAACAGTCGCACTTGTATCTAAAAACGCTCTATTATACTGTTCGTTAACAATTACGAAATTTACATGACCTCACAGTTTTTCACCAACTTATTGCAGTACAGAACGCTGTATCTCGCTTAATGACATCGTTATTTCAGGTTTCACGATGCTTGCATGCGCTTTAACGAGAATATCACAACATAGCAGTTTCGCACTTGTAACGGTACAACAAGCAGTATCTGGCTTGTTCATGCCGTTTGGTGTGCTTTCACAACATTTCACCTTTTGCAGTTTCGTACTCGCAATAAAACAACACTATCTCGTTAGATGACGTCCTTTTTGGTGGTTTCACGACGCTACCTAGCTTAAACTAACAAAACAACCTAATATAACCTTCGCACTTCTATCGTTAGAAAACGTTTTACTCGCTACTTTACAATGCTCTCTACAACATTACGACGGTTTCAAGCGCTTTCACAATAGATATCGCAGTTCCCGACTTGTAATGGTGAAAAACACTGCATCTCACTTCGTGACATTGTTTAATGCGGTTTTACGACGATTCATATCTTAACCTAACCTAACGTTCGCACTTGTATCTAAAAACGCTCTATTTAGCTGTTTCGTTCCAAATTACGATATTTACATGACCTCACAGTTTTTCACCAACTTATTACAGTACAGAACGCTGTATATCGCTAATCGACATCGTTCTTTGAAGTTTCGCGATACTTGCATGCGCTTTAACGAGAATATCACAATAAAGCAGTTTCGCACTTGTAACGGTACAACACGCAATATCTGGCTTGTTCATGTCGTTTTGTGTGCTTTCACAACATTTCACCTGTTACAGTTTCGTACATGCAATAAAACAACACTATCTCGTTAGATGACGTCGTTTTTGGTGGTTTCACGACGCTACCTAGCTTAAACTAACATAACTCAACCTAATATAACCTTCGCACTTCTATCGTTAGAAAACGTTTTACTAACTACTTTACAATGCTCCCTACAACACTACGACGGTTTCATGCGCTTTCACAATAGATATCGCAGTTCCCAACTTGTAATGGTGAAATACACTGCATCTCACTTAGTGACATTGTTTAATGCGGTTTTACGACGGTTCATATCTTAACCTAACCTAACGTTCGCACTTGTATCTGAAAACGCTCTATTACACTGTTTCTTTCACATTTAAGATATTTGCAAGACCTCACAGTTTTTCACCAACTTGTTACAGTACAGAACGCTGTCTCTCGCTAAATGACATCATTGTTTAAGGTTTCACGATGCTTGCATGCTCTTTAACGAGAATATCACAACATTGAAGATTCGCACTTTTAACGGTACAACACGCAGTATTTGGCTTGTTCATGCCGTTTTGTGTGCTTTCACAACTTCACCTATCGCAGTTTCGTACTCGCAATAAAACAACACTATCTCGTTAGATGACGTCGTTTTTGGTGGTTTTGCGACGCTACCTAGCTTAAACTAACATAACTCAACCTAACATAACCTTCGCACTTCTATCGTTAGAAAACGTTTTACTCGCTACTTTACATTGCTTTCTACAACATTACGACGGTTTCAAGCGCTTTCACAATAAATATCGCAGTTCCCGACTTGTAATGGTGAAAAACACTGCATCTCACTAAGTGACATTGTTTAATGCGGTTTTACGACGGTTCATATCTTAACCTAACCTAACCTAACCTAACCTAACCCAAGCCAACCCAACCTAACCTAACCCAACCTAACCTAACCTAACCAAACCTAACCTAACCTAACCTAACCTAACCTAACCTAACCTTACCTAACCTAACCTAACCTAACGTAACCTAACCTAACCCAACATAACCCAACCCAACCCAACCCAACCTAACCTAACCTAACCTAACGTAACCTACCCTAACCTAACCTAACCTAACCCAACCTAACCCAACCCAACCCAACCCAACCACACCCAACCCAACCTAACCTAACCTTACCTAACCTAACCTAACCTAATGTAACCTAACCTACTGCAACCTAACCTTACCTAACCTAACGTAACCTAACCTAACCTAACCCGACCTAACCTAACCTAACCTAATCTAACCTAACCTAACCTAACCAAACCTAACCTAACCTAACCTAACGTAACCTAACCTAACCTAACCTAACCTAACCTAACGACGGTTGCAAGCGCTTTCACATTAAATATCGCAGTTCCCGACTTGTAATGGTGAAAAACACTGCATCTCACTAAGTGACATTGTTTAATGCGGTTTTACGACGGTTCATATCTTAACCTAACCTAACGTTCGCACTTCATTTCATTTCATTTCATTTATTTATACTGTTAGCCCAGAAGTGGGCCGTTACAGGGTGGAAGTACAAACAATTATTTGCAAAAAGAAGTACCGTACAGGTCTCGAGATAATTTCTCGGTATTATTGTGACCAGCAACTCGAAGTTATACATAGCATACATAAATGGAACACACATGCGATGCAATACATACGCGCAGAACAGCACATGACGCATTTGAGGCGGCACTTTTGCACCGCGCTGAAGATTTGAAAGACAACTACTGCAGAATCATGCAACCAACAAAAAGTACACACACACGCCAAAAAAAAACATATGTCACTGTTATTCGGAAAATAAACGTTTTAAATTCTGTTCAAATGATGTAAGCGAGGAACAACCAATTATAGACTCTGGCAGCATATTCCAATCTTCAATAGCACGTGGAAAGTAACTGAACTTAAAGCAATCGTTACGTGGGACTAGGGGTGGTATATACATATTATGGCGATGTCTGGAGTGTTCTTGTGTGTTGACCTGGAAGTAATCTGAATAGTTTAGTTTAAAATGATTATGAAATACCTGGAAGAGGAATTTCAGACGCTCAATCCTCGTCCTAAGTTCAGGACTATCCAGTCCAGCTTTTTTACAGAGTTCAGTAGGAGAATGATGTCGGCGATATTTATTAAAAATAAATCTCGCACCAAGTCGCTGTATTTTTGTTATTTTATTGCAGTTTGTCTCTGTGTAAGGGTCCCAGAGAATTTTAGAATATCCGATAATAGGTCTGACAAGAGTTTTGTAAGCAAGACACTTTATATCAGATGTGGCGGTATAAAGGTTACGTCTAAGGCTATACAATGCCTTGGTAGCCCTGGAGCATACATTATCAATATGAGTGTTCCACCGGAGGTCAGGCGTGAACCATAACCCAAGATATTTATAGTTTTGTACACGCTTGAGGAAAGCATTGCCAATCTGGTAGTTGTAATCTAGAGGTGCTTTCTTTCTAGTTATAGTCATAAAGACTGTTTTTTCTGTGTTCAAACTCATTTGCCATTCTTCGCACCAATCCTTTATTCATTGAAGATTGTTGTTTAGATTAACTTGGTCATGTTCAGTCTCGATTCTGCTATAAACAACACAGTCATCGGCAAACAACCTTATCGGGACCGTAACGCGGTTTGGTAGGTCATTTATATATAACAAAAATAAAAGGGGACCCAGCACGCTCCCCTGGGGAACTCCAGAATTCACTGCAACTGCTCTAGACTGTTTATTTTTTATTTGAACAAACTGCTGACGGCAGCTGAGATAGGATGAAAACCATTTTGTCAAGTGATTATTTTGAAACGTTTTGTCAATTTTAAACAGTAGCTTTGAGTGCGATACTTTATCAAATGCCTTTGTGAAATCCAAATATACCACATCAGTTTGACCACGCAAATTGATTGTTTTTGAAAGATCATGAACAAATTCGATTAACTGAGTTGTTGTAGATAAGCCTCGGCGGAAGCCATGCTGCTTCGAAGATAATAGATTGTGCGTATCAAGATAGGACATCAAGTGTTTGTTAATAATGTGCTCGAGTATCTTAGAACATGTACTGATAAGCGAAATAGGACGGTAGTTGTGCACGTCCCGAGAGGAGCCACCTTTGTGAACAGGGGTAATTTTAGCCTGCTTCCACGCTAGTGGGAAAGAGCCACTGCGCAGGGACGACTGAAATATTTTTGTAAGGAAGCGAGCCGCCCATTCAGCGTATCTGTACAGAAATTCGTTTGGTATACCATCAGGGCCGGGGGTTTTTCTTGTATTTATATTAAGTAAAAGATTTAGGACACCCTCTTCGCTAATTACCACATCATCGATCGGCCGCTGCAATGGTGACGTAGAAAACTCGGGCAAAATGCCATTATCATGAGTAAACACAGAAGCGAAAAAAGAATTGAAATCATCAACACGTTGTTGAGTAATTTCAGGTGGCCTCGGAGAGCTTGCTGGGGGAGTTACAAAGCGCCAAAACCTTGAGGGGGCTTCCTTCAAGTATTTCGTCAATGTCACATTGAAAAACCGATCCTTGGACTGCTTCATCAGACGTTTCAGTTCTTGTCTGATTGAAGAAATGCAAGCTATTCCTTCAGGGGTACAATTTTTTGCACAAGATTTCCGTTTCCGTTTTAGTTTTCTTTTTGTGTGAATGATTTCTCTGGTAATCCAGGGATTGGTTTTACAAATGCGTTTTCTAATCCTAGGTACATGCACTTCCCTACAACAATTGAAAAGAAATGCCATAGCCTATCAGTGCTGCAGTCAGTGATGTAAAGGACCTGAAATTCATCAAAGGACCTTTCAAGAAAGTCTAAAATAGACACATCATCAGCCGCCATAAAATTCAATACAGTGCTAAGTGTGGGTTTACCCAAGGTGTCTGGGGACAATGCTAGGTGTGTTACTACCATTCTGTGGTCGGATAGGCCTTCTACAACTTCACAACGGCTGAGTAACGGCAACAGCTTTGGGGACACAAAAACCAAATCAAGGATAGATGACCTTGTAGTCCCTATCCGAGTAAATTCAGTGACAGTTTGCGTTAGCCCGTAACAGGATGTCAGCTCCAGTAGTTGCTCAGCACTTGCAACCTGTTCCAATCCAGGAGACTGGGATAGCCAATTAATATCCGGAAGATTGAAGTCCCCTAATAATAATATGTTATCTTGGAGGCTAAAATTAGAATCCATAAAATTTCTTAGCTTTGCGATTATACCAAGAGAGAAATTCGGCGCTCTATAAATCCCTCCAATATACACAGTTCGCTCGCTGAACCCACACCTAATCCACAACATTTCTATGTCATAGTTATCATCCAACACTGAAAACCTAATGTTGTCTTTAATATGAAACGCAACACCACCACCTCTTCCTTGCTGGTCTTTTCTAACAATTGTGTAACCTGTAGGTGTTACTTCAAAATCTGCTACATCCGTGTGTAACCAAGTCTCTGTTACGACCATTATATCCGGTTCATGCTCCAGGATTGCGGCTTCAACTGCATCAGCTTTATTCAGCAAACTTCTGGCGTTTACATTAATAACCTTAACAGATGCGGTCGGTCTCGATTTGCGTCAGTCAGAGCTGGTAATACCTGGGCTAGCATACCTGAATCGCTCGTTGGTAGCCTCATTCCAGCCATAGAGAACGTTGTTTACTTTCAATTTATCGATGATTAGTTTAACCTTTGCTCCCTTTGCTCTTTCATCCGCTGATGAAATCCATAGTTGTTTTCTAATTTCAACTACTCGTTTAGAGTAATCTTCGCTGATACTGAATTGCGTCCCCTTGAGGTTGCGGCAGTTTTTCAGTATTTTGGTTTTGTCCCTGAAGTCTCCTACTTTCAAGATGACCGGACGGATTCTTCCAGGTATTTTCTTTCCTAGACGGTGAATTCTCTCAATGGAGCTACACTTTGAGCCAAGTAATTTGTCAAAGATATCGTCATTCACCTTACTTAAGAGTACTGCCTCATCCTCAAATTCTTCTTCTTCCACTCCGCGTACCATAAGGTTGTTGCGTCTAGAACGATTATCTAAGTCATCGATCTGCCTGGCAAGAGCCGTCAATTCACTGTCATGGCGACCAACACTTGATTCTATCATTGTAAGCCGGCTCTGTATTTCACCCAACCCTTCAAGTTGTTTTTCAATAGTCTGGAGCCTAACATGCATGTCGGAAATGCTGGCATCCGTAGATGTCTGCTTGGCCTGAATTTCATTAACTTTTGCTAGTAGTTTAGTCTGGTTACTTAATATTTCCTCCAGCATTTTTTCAACCTCGGGCCCAGGATTTTCCTCTACGTCACCGGACAACTTCAGTAACAGGCTTACAACTGAAACACAGTCATTTAAGCAACCAAGAACAGTGTGTGGACACGGCAGCACAATCAGGCAGGTACAGTTACTACGAAAACCATACTTTCGATCACCAACCTGCACAAGTAGACGCACGTAAGGCGACATCATCACGGCGTTGCTGCCGCGTCCACTGAAGGTCGAGACCATGGCCCTTGCTTTTATATGCTCCGGGCAGCTTGCTATCGGGGAGGAGGAGAACGTCATCGTGCTCCACGGGGGTGCGCAGTCGACGAAGTCCACGTGGCACAGCATCGTTGACGCCACTGGCGATGATCTAGTTGCGCAGTGGTTGAGTTCCTTCGATGGCTGGTGCGCATTCTTCATCGGGGTCCATTGATAGTGTTGTCCAGCAATAACATAGGCCGCTGCTGCGTCCGCGAAGAACCACGCCAAAACCTGCACAAGTAGACGCACGTAAGGCCGTATCATCACGGCGTTGCTGCCGCGTCCACTGAAGGTCGAGACCATGGCCCTTGCTTTTATATGCTCCGGGCAGCTTGCTATCGGGGAGGAGGAGAACGTCATCGTGCTCCACGGGGGTGCGCAGTCGACGAAGTCCACGTGGCACAGCATCGTTGACGCCACTGGCGATGATCTAGTTGCGCAGTGGTTGAGTTCCTTCGAGGGCTGGTGCGCATTCTTCATCGGGGTCCATTGATAGTGTTGTCCAGCAATAACATAGGCCGCTGCTGCGTCCGCGAATAACCACGCCTAAACCTGCACAAGTAGACGCACGTAAGGCGACATCATCACTTGTATCTAAAAACGCTCTATTACATTGTTTCGTTAACAATTACGATATTTACATGACCTCACAGTTTTTCACCAACTTATTGCAGTACAGAACGCTGTATCTCGCTAAATGACATCGTTCTTTAAGGTTTCACGATGCTTGCATGCGCTTTAACGAGAATATCACAACATAGAAGATTCGCACTTTTAACGATACAACACGCAGTATTTGGCTTGTTCATGCCGTTTTGTGTGCTTTCACAACTTCACCTATCGCAGTTTCGTACTCGCAATAAAACAACACTATCTCGTTAGATGACGTCGTTTTTGGTGGTTTTACGACGCTACCTAGCTTAAACTAACATAACTCAACCTAACATAACCTTCGCACTTCTATCGTTAGAAAACGTTTTACTCGCTACTTTACATTGCTTTCTACAACATTACGACGGTTTCAAGCGCTTTCACAATAAATATCGCAGTTCCCGACTTGTAATGGTGAAAAACACTGCATCTCACTAAGTGACATTGTTTAATGCGGTTTTACGACGGTTCATATCTTAACCTAACCTAACCTAACCTAACCTAACCCAACAAAACCCAACCTAACCTAACCTAACCCAACCTAACCTAGCCTAACCTAACCTAACCAAACCTAACCTAACATAACCTAACCTAACCTAACCTAACCTTACCTAACCTAACCTAACCTAACCTAACCTAACCTAACCTAACCGAACGTAACCTAACCTAACCTAACCCAACATAACCCAACCCAACCCAACCCAACCTAACCTAACCTAACCTAACCAAACCTAACCTAACCTAACGTAACCTAACCTAACCTAACCTAACCCAACCTAACCCAACCCAACCCAACCCAACCACACCCAACCCAACCCAACCTAACCTAACCTTACCTAACCTAACCTAACCTAACCTAACCTAACCTAACCTACTGTAACCTAACCTTACCTAACCTAACGTAACCTAACCTAACCCGACCTAACCTAACCTAACCTAATCTAACCTAACCTAACCTAACCAAACCTAACCTAACCTAACCTAACCTAACGTAACCTAACCTAACCTAACCTAACGACGGTTGCAAGCGCTTTCAAATTAAATATCGCAGTTCCCGACTTGTAATGGTGAAAAACACTGCATCTCACTAAGTGACATTGTTTAATGTGGTTTTACGACGGTTCATATCTTAACCTAACCTAACGTTCGCACTTGTATCTAAAAACGCTCTATTACATTGTTTCGTTAACATTTACGATATTTACATGACCTCACAGTTTTTCACCAACTTATTGCAGTACAGAACGCTGTATCTCGCTAAATGACATCGTTCTTTAAGGTTTCACGATGCTTGCATGCGCTTTAACGAGAATATCACAACATAGCAGTTTCGCACTTGTAACGGTACAACACGCAGTATCTGGCTTGTTCATGCCGTTTTGTGTGCTTTCACAATATTTCACCTATCGCAGTTTCGTACTCGCAAAAAAAAAACACTATCTCGTTAGATGACATTGTTTTTGGTGGTTTCACGATGCTACCTAGCTCAAACTAACCTAACCTAACCTAACCTTCGCACTTCTATCGTTAGAAAACGTTTTACTCACTACTTTACAATGCTTTTGTAATGACGAAAACCGAAACTGGAACTCTCTCTGGCACAGACTCGCATGCTAGGAAGGAGAAGGAGAAAGACGAAGCAGAATAAGAACAGCCGGCCTGCAGCAAAGGCGTTGTGTCTTATTTCTCGTCCTTACAATGGCGCAGTCGGCAGGAAAACGGCTTACGTCTCGGTTTCGTCATCCAGAACGCCCGCCGACGTGCAGCCGCGGTAAGCGTCGCTTGAGGACGGCGTCAAGCCCTCCTCGGCAGCTGTTTACTGACACCACCGTTCGGGGACGGCGTCAAGGCCTCCTCGCCGTCACGCTTCTTCGCTGATGGGACCCGCAAGGCGTCCGTCGCGGCCAGCATCGATCCCAGCACCGACGGATGGCGTCCAGGCCTCCGTTGTGGTTCCGGGAAACTTGTCCTGGGACGCGACACGTCGCGGCAACCATGCGCACGGGCCTCTCTCACCTAGGGATGGCGTACATGCCTCCTCCATACCTGGCAACCTGTCGGCGCTTCAAGCACCCACCGTGTACGGCGTCGAGGCCTACCCGGCGGCGCAAGACCGCTTCATCTACGCCACAGTACCAGGTCACAACTCATCACACGGGTTCCGCTTGCCTGGGAACGTCGTTGACGCTTCCAGCGCCCTGGAACCCATGTCCACGAATCCGACCACAGCTGGATTTCCAAGGGACGCCGTCCACGCGTCCTTGGTCAAGAATTGTACCACCTCGAATACCGCAGTCACTGTATCCTCCGCAGAGGCGGGCCTTGGCTCTTCGTGCGGATCACACGACAGCGCAGCGGAGCTGCAGCATACCATCGCGCAACTCCGTGTCACGACCAACGCCCTCATAGCGTCGAGTTCCAAGCTATGTCCTGCCATCTTGCCAACATTGTGCGCACTCAATGCCATGTTGGCTGCGGCCGCCGCACAAAACTTCGAGGTAAGCTCGCCCGAGAACCGTCGCAATCTCCGGCGTTCTCTCGCGGAGGTATCGGAGCAAGTGAACTGCTTGGCGGGGGCACATTTCGGAGTTCTGCCCGCCGTCCCGCCATCGCCGATTTCCTTCGCGCTACCGGAATTTCGCGGCTTCCAGGACGACGCCGAGGAATGGGTGGCAACCGTCAACGCTCTCGGAACGACTGAAGAGCAGAAGTGGGACATGGCCATAGATCGCCTGCGGGATGCTGCCGCAGCATGGCACAGGTACGAAGGCGTCAGGCAGCAGTCCTGGGCAGAATGGAGTGCAGCCCTGATTGCCGCTTTCGGACGGATTTCCTGTGACTCCAGCAAGTCCAGCTCGATCTTCCCCGAGGCCGAGGATGGAGCCCAGGCAGCGCCCCGCCTCGAGGCTGCAATCGTTCGTTGCAGCTCGTCAACGGAATGCTGCCAGGAGTTCCCTGCTGCTGACCCTGACCGAAGTGGCTGGAATCCTACACTACAGGTCCCGGACTCTGCATCGGTATTCGACCTGAAAATACCGCCACCAGACCTTCGTCCGGAGATACGGCCCTCGCGCTCGTCGTCTGAGGACATCGAGGCACTCAATCCTATTGTATTAGACACAACTGAACCCTACCAGACCACGATCATGCTCAGCCACGCAGACACTCGGCTACCAAGGAACGTTTCCTTCGAGAAAGCCCAGATACCTAGCTACGCTGAGGCCACTGCCATCGAGAACTTGCCGAGGACCAGCCCTCCTGCTGTTTCCTCCCAGCATACGATGTTTGCACATGACAGTTCGCCAGAAGCCACCGGCTCGACTACGTCTGGGAGTTCTGCTGTGGTATTTATGCCCAACCATGAGCTGCGTCCCATCTCATTTCAAGAAATGGCCCAAACGTCATCATGGCTGCCTCGCAGGGCATCCCGCTGCAGTTCAGTCCACCAGCGACGGTGGGACAAACACCAGCGTTTCCAGGTTACTCTGCGACCTTGCCGGAACAGTCAGGGCCGTCCACCTGAACTGCATTCTACGAGTTGTCAGGAAACGTTGCATCATGGACGAGTTCGACCACGGCGACAAAGTCAAGCCCACCCACCAAAAACTTTACCGCCAGCTCCGCGCGCGCACAGGACCCAGTCTCCATCACGACACGGTGAACGACCCAGACGACATAGCCAGTGTCGGCCGCCGGAGCCAATTTCGACAAACTTCCAGCGTGGTCGAGACCGACCACGACGATGTAGCCAACCTCGCCCACCTGAAGCACTGTCAACTGCTGCAGCTAGCCTTACCTACCAGAACATTGTCGTTGGCCCAACGACAATGCTAGCAGTCATGGCCGAGTGTAATGACGAAAACCGAAACTGGAACTCTCTCTGGCACAGACTCGCATGCTAGGAAGGAGAAGGAGAAAGACGAAGCAGAATAAGAACAGCCGGCCTGCAGCAAAGGCGTTGTGTCTTATTTCTCGTCCTTACACTTTCTACAAGATTACGATGGTTTCATGCGCTTTCACATTAGATCTCGCAGTTCCCGACTTGTAATGGTGAAAAACACTGCATCTCACAAAGTGACATTGTTTATTGCGGTTTTACGACGGTTCATATCTTAACCTAACCTGACGTTCGCACTTGTATCTAACAACGCTCTATTACACTGTTTCTTTCACAATTACGATATTTACACGACCTCACAGTTTTTCACCAACTTATTACAGTACAGAACGCTGTATCTCGCTAAATGACATCGTTCTTTAAAGTTTCACGTTACTTGCATGCGCTTTAACGAGAATATCACAATAAAGCAGTTTCGCACTTGTAACGGAACAAGACGCAGTATCTGGCTAGTTCATGCCATTTTGTGTGCTTTCACAACATTTCACCTACCGCAGTTTCGTACTCGCAATAAAACCACACTATCTCGTTAGATGACATCGTTTTTGGTGGTTTCACCATGCTACCTAGCTCAAACTAACCTAACCTAACCTAATATAACCTTCGCACTTCTATCGTTAGAAAACGTTTTACTCGCTACTTTACAATGCTCTCTACAACACTACGACAGTTTCATGCGCTTTCACAATAGATATCGCAGTTCCCGACTTGTAATGGTGAAAAACACTGCATCTCACTTAGTGACATTGTTTAATGCGGTTTTACGACGGTTCATATCTTAACCTAACCTAACGTTCGCACTTGTATCTAAAAACGCTCTATTACACTGTTTCTTTCACATTTAGGATATTTGCATGACCTCACAGTTTTTCACCAACTTATTACAGTACAGAACGCTGTATCTCGCTAAATGACATCGTTCTTTAAGGTTTCACGATGCTTGCATGCGCTTTAACGAGAATATCACAACATAGCAGTTTCGCACTTGTAACGGTACAACACGCAGTATCTGGCTTGTTCATGCCGTTTTGTGTGCTTTCACAACATTTCACCTATTGCAGTTTCGTACTCGCAATAAAACAACACTATCTCGTTAGATGACGTCCTTTTTGGTGGTTTCACGACGCTACCTAGCTTAAACTAACAAAACAACCTAATATAACCTTCGCACTTCTATCGTTAGAAAACGTTTTACTCGCTATTTTACAATGCTCTCTACAACATTACGACGATTTCATGCGCTTTCACAATAGATATCGCAGTTCCCGACTTGTAATGGTGAAAAACACTGCATCTCACTTAGTGACATTGTTTAATGCGGTTTTACGACGGTTCATATCTTAACCTAACCTAACGTTCGCACTTGTATCTAAAAACGCTCTATTACACTGTTTCGTTCACAATTACGACATTTACACGACCTCACAGTTTTTCACCAACTTATTACAGTACAGAATGCTGTATCTCGCTAAATGACATCGTTCTTTAAGGTTTCACGATGCTTGCATGCGCTTTAACGAGAATATCACAATATAGCAGTTTCGCACTTGTAACGGTACAACACGCAATATCTGGCTTGTTCATGTCGTTTTGTGTGCTTTCACAACATTTCACCTGTTACAGTTTCGTACATGCAATAAAACAACACTATCTCGTTAGATGACGTCGTTTTTGGTGGTTTCACGACGCTACCTAGCTTAAACTAACATAACTCAACCTAATATAACCTTCGCACTTCTATCGTTAGAAAACGTTTTACTAGCTACTTTACAATGCTCCCTACAACACTACGACAGTTTCATGCGCTTTCACAATAGATATCGCAGTTCCCAACTTGTAATGGTGAAATACACTGCATCTCACTAAGTGACATTGTTTAATGCGGTTTTACGACGGTTCATATCTTAACCTAACCTAACGTTCGCACTTGTATCCAAAAACGCTCTATTACACTGTTTCGTTCACATTTAAGATATTTGCATGACCTCACAGTTTTTCACCAACTTATTACAGTACAGAACGCTGTATCTCGCTAAATGACATCGTTCTTTAAGGTTTCACGATGCTTGCATGCGCTTTAACGAGAATATCACAACATAGCAGTTTCGCACTTGTAACGGTACAACACGCAGTATTTGGCTTGTTCATGCCGTTTTGTGTGCTTTCACAACATTTCACCTATCGCAGTTTCGTACTCGCAATAAAACAACACTATCTCGTTAGATGACGTCGTTTTTGGTGGTTTCACGACGCTACCTAGCTTAAACTAACATAACTCAACCTAACATAACCTTCGCACTTCTATCGTTAGAAAACGTTTTACTCGCTACTTTACTTTGCTTTCTAGAACATCGCGACGGTTTCAAGCGCTTTCACATTAGATATCGCAGTTCCCGACTTGTAATGGTGAAAAACACTGCATCTCACTAAGTGACATTGTTTAATGCGGTTTTACGACGGTTCATATCTTAACCTAACCTAACCTAACCTAACCTAACCCAACCCAACCCAACCTAACCTAACCTAAACTAACCTAACCCAACCTAACCTAACCTAACCTAACCTAACGAAATCTAACCTAACATAACCTAACCTAACCTAACCTAACGTAACCTAACCTAACCTAACCTAACGTAACCTAACCTAACCTAACCCAACATAACCCAACCCAACCCAACCCAACCCAACCTAACCTAACCTATCCTAACCAAACCTAACCTAACCTAACCTAACCTAACGTAACCTAACCTAACCTAACGTAACCTAACCTAACCTAACCCAACCTAACCCAACCCAAGCCAACCCAACCTAACCTAACCTAACCTTACCTAACCTAACCTAACCTAACCTAACCTAACGTAACCTAACCTAACCTAACCTACTGTAACCTAACCTTACCTAACCTAACGTAACCTAACCTAACCTAACCCAACCTAACCTAACCTAACCTAATCTAACCTAACCTAACCTAACCTAACCTAACGTAACCTAACCTAACCTAACCTAACCTAAACGACGGTTGCAAGCGCTTTCACACAAGTATCGCAGTTTCCGACTTGTAATGGTGAAAAACACTGCATCTCACTAAGTGACATTGTTTAATGCGGTTTTACGACGGTTCATATCTTAACCTAACCTAACATTCGCACTTGTATCTAAAAACGCTCTATTACACTGTTTCGTTAACAATTACGATAATTACATGACCTCACAGTTTTTCACCAACTTATTAGAGTACGGAACGCTGTATCTCGCTAATTGACATCGTTCTTTAAAGTTTCGCGATACTTGCATGCGCTTTAACGAGAACATCACAATAAAGCAGTTTCGCACTTGTAACGGCACAAGACGCAGTATCTGGCTAGTTCATGCCATTTTGTGTGCTTTCACAATATTTCACCTATCGCAGTTTCGTACTCGCAAAAAACAACACTATCTCGTTAGATGACATCGTTTTTGGTGGTTTCACGATGCTACCTAGCTCAAACTAACCTAACCTAACCTAACCTTCGCACTTCTATCGTTAGAAAACGTTTTACTCACTACTTTACAATGTTTTCTACAAGATTACGATGGTTTCATGCGCTTTCACATTAGATCTCGCAGTTCCCGACTTGTAATGGTGAAAAACACTGCATCTCACAAAGTGACATTGTTTATTGCGGTTTTACGACGGTTCATATCTTAACCTAACCTGACGTTCGCACTTGTATCTAACGACGCTCTATTACACTGTTTCTTTCACAATTACGATATTTACACGACCTCACAGTTTTTCACCAACTTATTACAGTACAGAACGCTGTATCTCGCTAAATGACATCGTTCTTTAAAGTTTCACGTTGCTTGCATGCGCTTTAACGAGAATATCACAATAAAGCAGTTTCGCACTTGTAACGGAACAAGACGCAGTATCTGGCTAGTTCATGCCATTTTGTGTGCTTTCACAACATTTCACCTACCGCAGTTTCGTACTCGCAATAAAACCACACTATCTCGTTAGATGACATCGTTTTTGGTGGTTTCACGATGCTACCTAGCTCAAACTAACCTAACCTAACCTAACCTTCGCACTTCTATCGTTAGAAAACGTTTTACTCACTACTTTAAAATGTTTTCTACAAGATTACGATGGTTTCATGCACTTTCACATTAGATCTCGCAGTTCCCGACTTGTAATGGTGAAAAACACTGCATCTCACAAAGTGACATTGTTTATTGCGGTTTTACGACGGTTCATATCTTAACCTAACCTGACGTTCGCACTTGTATCTAACAACGCTCTATTACACTGTTTATTTCACAATTACGATATTTACACGACCTCACAGTTTTTCACCAACTTATTACAGTACAGAACGCTGTATCTCGCTAAATGACATCGTTCTTTAAAGTTTCACGTTACTTGCATGCGCTTTATCGAGAATATCACAATAAAGCAGTTTCGCACTTGTAACGGAACAAGACGCAGTATCTGGCTAGTTCATGCCATTTTGTGTGCTTTCACAACATTTCACCTACCGCAGTTTCGTACTCGCAATAAAACCACACTATCTCGTTAGATGACATCGTTTTTGGTGGTTTCACCATGCTACCTAGCTCAAACTAACCTAACCTAACCTAACCTTCGCACTTCTGTCGTTAGAAAACGTTTTACTCACTACTTCACAATGTTTTCTACAAGATTACGACGGTTTCATGCGCTTTCACATTAGATATCGCAGTTCCCGACTTGTAGTGGTGAAAAACACTGCATCTCACAAAGTGACATTGTTTAATGCGGTTTTACGACGGTTCATATCTTAACCTAACCTAACATTCGCACTTGTATCTAAAAACGCTCTATTACACTGTTTCGTTCACAATTATGATATTTGCATTATCTCACAGTTTTTCACCAACTTATTGCAGTACAGAACGCTGTATCTCGCTAAATGACATCGTTCTTTAAGGTTTCACGATGCTTGCATGCGCTTTAACGAAAATATCACAATATAGCAGTTTTGCACTTGTAACGGTACAAAACGCAATATCTGGCTTGTTCATGCCGTTTTGTGTGCTTTCACAACATTTCACCTATTACAGTTTCGTACATGCAATAAAACAACACTATCTCGTTAGATAACGTCCTTTTTGGTGGTTTCACGACGCTACCTAGCTTAAACTAACATAACTCAACCTAATATAACCTTCGCACTTCTATCGTTAGAAAACGTTTTACTCGCTACTTTACAATGCTCTCTACAACACTACGACAGTTTCATGCGCTTTCACAATACATATCGCAGTTCCCGACTTGTAATGGTGAAAAACACTGCATCTCACTAAGTGACATTGTTTAATGCGGTTTTACGACGGTTCATATCTTAACCTAACCTAACCTAACCTAACCCAACCCAACCCAACCAAACCTAACCTAACCCAACCTAACCTAACCTAACCTAACCTAACCAAACCTAACCTAACCTAACCTAACCTAACCTTACCTAACGTAACCTAACCTAACGTAACCTAACCTAACCTAACCGAACGTAACCTAACCTAACCTAACCCAACATAACCCAACCCAACCCAACCCAACCTAACCTAACCTAACCAAACCTAACCTAACCTAACCTAACGTAACCTAACCTAACCTAACCTAACCTAACCCAACCCAACCCAACCCAACCACACCCAACCCAACCTAACCTAACCTTACCTAACCTAACCTAACCTAACCTAAACTAACGTAACCTAACCTAACCTAACCTAACCTACTGTAACCTAACCTTACCTAACCTAACGTAACCTAACCTAACCTAACCCGACCTAACCTAACCTAACCTAATCTAACCTAACCTAACCTAACCAAACCTAACCTAACCTAACCTAACGTAACCTAACCTAACCTAACCTAACCTAACCTAACCTAACCTAACCTAACGACGGTTGCAAGCGCTTTCACATTAAATATCGCAGTTCCCGACTTGTAATGGTGAAAAACACTGCATCTCACTAAGTGACATTGTTTAATGCGGTTTTACGACGGTTCATATCTTAACCTAACCTAACGTTCGCACTTGTATCTAAAAACGCTCTATTACATTGTTTCGTTAACAATTACGATATTTACATGACCTCACAGTTTTTCACCAACTTATTGCAGTACAGAACGCTGTATCTCGCTAAATGACATCGTTCTTTAAGGTTTCACGATGCTTGTATGCGCTTTAACGAGAATATCACAACATAGCAGTTTCGCACTTGTAACGGTACAACACGCAGTATCTGACTTGTTCATGCCGTTTTGTGTGCTTTCACAGCATTTCACCTATTGCAGTTTCGTACTCGCAATAAAACAACACTATCTCGTTAGATGACGTCCTTTTTGGTGGTTTCACGACGCTACCTAGCTTAAACTAACAAAACAACCTAATATAACCTTCGCACCTCTATCGTTAGAAAACGTTTTACTCGCTATTTTACAATGCTCTCTACAACATTACGACGATTTCATGCGCTTTCACAATAGATATCGCAGTTCCCGACTTGTAATGGTGAAAAACACTGCATCTCACTTAGTGACGTTGTTTAATGCGGTTTTACGACGGTTCATATCTTAACCTAACCTAACGTTCGCACTTGTATCTAAAAACGCTCTATTACACTGTTTCGTTCACAATTACGATAATTACACGACCTCACAGTTTTTCACCAACTTATTACAGTACAGAACGCTGTATCTCGCTAAATGACATCGTTCTTTAAAGTTTCACGATACTTGCATGCGCTTTAACGAGAATATCACAATAAAGCAGTTTCCCACTTGTAACGGAACAAGACGCAGTATCTGGCTAGTTCATGCCATTTTGTGTGCTTTCACAACATTTCACCTACCGCAGTTTCGTACTCGCAATAAAACCACACTATCTCGTTAGAAGACATCGTTTTTGGTGGTTTCACGATGCTACCTAGCTCAAACTAACCTAACCTAACCTAACCTTCGAACTTCTGTCGTTAGAAAACGTTTTACTCACTATTTTACAATGTTTTCTACAAGATTACGACGGTTTCATGCGCTTTCACATTAGATATCGCAGTTCTCGACTTGTAGTGGTGAAAAACACTGCATCTCACAAAGTGACATTGTTTAATGCGGTTTTACGACGGTTCATATCTTGACCTAACCTAACATTCGCACTTGTATCTAAAAACGCTCTATTACACTGTTTCGTTCACAATTACGATATTTGCATAACCTCACAGTTTTTCACCAACTTTTTGCAGTACAGAACGCTGTATCTCGCTAAATGACTTCGTTCATTAAGGTTTCACGATGCTTGCATGCGCTTTAACGAGAATATCACAATTACGATATTTGCATAACCTCACAGTTTTTCACCAACTTTTTGCAGTACAGAACGCTGTATCTCGCTAAATGACTTCGTTCATTAAGGTTTCACGATGCTTGCATGCGCTTTAACGAGAATATCACAATATAGCAGTTTCGCACTTGTAACGATACAACACGCAATATCTGGCTTGTTCATGCCGTTTTGTGTGCTTTCACAACATTTCACCTATTACAGTTTCGTACATGCAATAAAACAACACTATCTCGTTAGATGACGTCCTTTTTGGTGGTTTCACGACGCTACCTAGCTTTAGCTAACATAACTCAACCTAATATAACCTTCGCACTTCTATCGTTAGAAAACGTTTTACTCGCTACTTTACAATGCTCTCTACAACACTACGACAGTTTCATGCGCTTTCACAATAGATATCGCAGTTCCCGACTTGTAATGGTGAAAAACACTGCATCTCACTTAGTGACATTGTTTAATGCGGTTTTACGACGGTTCATATCTTAACCTAACCTAACGTTCGCACTTGTATCTAAAAACGCTCTATTACACTGTTTCTTTTACATTTAAGATATTTGCATGACCTCACAGTTTTTCACCAACTTATTACAGTACAGAACGCTGTCTCTCGCTAAATGACATCATTCTTTAAGGTTTCACGATGCTTGCATGCGCTTTAACGAGAATATCACAACATAGCAGTTTCGCACTTGTAACGGTACAACACGCAGTATTTGGCTTGTTCATGCCGTTTGGTGTGCTTTCACAACATTTCACCTATAGTAGATTCGTAATCGCAATAAAACAACACTATCTCGTTAGATGACGTCGTTTTTGGTGGTTTCACGACGCTACCTAGCTTAAACTAACATAACTCCACCTAACATAACCTTCGCACTTCTATCGTTAGAAAACGTTTTACTCGCTACATTACATTGCTTTCTACAACATTACGACGGTTTCAAGCGCTTTCACATTAGATATTGCAGTTCCCGACTTGTAATGGTGAAAAACACTGCATCTCACTAAGTGACATTGTTTATTGCGGTTTTACGACGGTTTATATCTTAACCTAACCTAACGTTCGCACTTGTATCTAAAAACGCTCTATTACACTGTTTCGTTCACATTTAAGATATTTGCATGACCTCAAAGTTTTTCACCAACTTATTACAGTACAGAACGCTGTATCTCGCTAAATGACATCGTTCTTTAAGGTTTCACGATGCTTGCATGCGCTTTAACGAGAATATCACAACATAGCAGTTTCGCACTTGTAACGGTACAACACGCAGTATTTGGCTTGTTCATGCCGTTTATTGTGCTTTCACAACATTTCACCTATCGCAGTTTCGTACTCGCAATAAAACAACACTATCTCGTTAGATGACGTCGTTTTTGGTGGTTTCACGACGCTACCTAGCTTAAGCTAACATAACTCAACCTAACATAACCTTCGCACTTCTATCGTTAGAAAACGTTTTACTCGCTACTTTACTTTGCTTTCTACAACATTGCGACGGTTTCAAGCGCTTTCACATTAGATATCGCAGTTCCCGACTTGTAATGGTGAAAAACACTGCATCTCACTAAGTGACATTGTTTAATGCGGTTTTACGACGGTTCATATCTTAACCTAACCTAACCTAACCTAACCTAACCCAACCCAACCCAACCTAACCTAACCTAACCTAACCTAACCTAACCAAATCTAACCTAACATGACCTAACCTAACCTAACCTAACCTAACGTAACCTAACCTAAACTAACCTAACGTAACCTAACCTAACCTAACCAACCATAACCCAACCCAACCCAACCCAACCTAACCTAACCTATCCTAACCAAACCTAACCTAACCTAACCTAACCTAACGTAACCTAACCTAACCTAACCTAACGTAACCTAACCTAACCTAACCCAACCTAACCCAACCCAAGCCAACCCAACCTAACCACACCCAACCCAACCTAACCTAACCTAACCTTACCTAACCTAACCTAACCTAACCTAACGTAACCTAACCTAACCTAACCTACTGTAACCTAACCTTACCTAACCTAACGTAACCTAACCTAACCTAACCCAACCTAACCTAACCTAACCTAATCTAACCTAACCTAACCTAACTTAACCTAACGTAACCTAACCTAACCTAACCTAACCTAACCTAACGACGGTTGCAAGCGCTTTCACATAAATATCGCAGTTCCCGACTTGTAATGGTGAAAAACACTGCATCTCACTAAGTGACATTGTTTAATGCGGTTTTACGACGGTTCATATCTTAACCTAACTTAACGTTCGCACTTGTATCTAAAAACGCTCTATTACACTGTTTCGTTAACAATTACGATATTTACATGACCTCACAGTTTTTCACCAACTTATTGCAGTACAGAACGCTGTATCTCGCTAAATGACATCGTTCTTTAAGGTTTCACGATGCTTGTATGCGCTTTAACGAGAATATCACAACATAGCAGTTTCGCACTTGTAACGGTACAACACGCAGTATCTGACTTGTTCATGCCGTTTTGTGTGCTTTCACAGCATTTCACCTATTGCAGTTTCGTACTCGCAATAAAACAACACTATCTCGTTAGATGACGTCCTTTTTGGTGGTTTCACGACGCTACCTAGCTTAAACTAACATAACTGTCATAATATGTGCTGCGCGGGCGCGAAACAGAAACTAAAAAAAACGACAATAGTGTGCCGTGCGGTGGCGAAGACGATGTGAGGTGTGCGTGTATGTGCCGGGCGGTGTCTACGAGGAAGACGAGAGCTCGTGAGGCGCGGCCTCGAGCGTGGGTGACCGGTGCCTTCGGCAGTGCGCGAAGTACGTCGTTCGAGGCAGGACTACCTCGTTGGGCGTCTGGCCCGTAGGTACGACCCAGGCCACGTCGCGACACTCGTACTAGCCGAGTGGACAGCTCAGCCTCCGCTAGACGACCGGTCTAGGAGAGCTGGCGCCTGGTTCCTGAACCTGTCCTTGTCCCGCTGGTCGTGGAGAGCTGGCGCCGGGTGCCTGAACCTGCCCTTGCGCCGCTGTTCCAGGAGGGCTGGCCTGGGTTTCCGAGGCGGACTACAGGTGCTCAAGGGCACAACTCCCCGCCGCCGGAACACGTGAGTCGTCGGCTCCAGTTCGTCGACAGTGGCGCTGAGCCACTGGCGTTCGACGCGGCGACCCTGCGTCTCCCGACTTCGTCACTGCAGGTGACGACGCCGCCCATCGTCGACTTCGCCACTGAATGTTGCCGACGGGGCATCAACGACGGCCCAGGCTACTACCCCGACGACCTGAACTGTAGGCCGAACGTTCTACTTATTCATTTAGTTTAGCCGCGTGTTTTTTGTGTTAGGAACTTCGTAATGTGTGGGTTGTCCATGTGTGAAGGGTACAATAGAAGTTGGACGTGTGTTTGTGCACTGGCGTGCTGTCTGATTCTTTCTGGAGCGGTCCTGCCCCTATAACATCACAAACTGGCGAGCCTGCCAGGATCCGCTCGTTAAACCAGGGAAAGAAGATAGTTTCGCTCGAGGCAGACACACGTTCAGACTGCACCATGGACTTGGAAAAACTCGCCGCTATAGGGCTCCAACTAGGGTTCTCGGGTGCAGAGCTAAACAAGTGGATTGAGGCCCAACAGGCTAAGCTAAGGGATGAGAGAGCTGCAGAGCGAGAGGCAGCCAAAGAAGCTGAAGAGAGGCAGCGTGAAATTCTGCAGCTTAAGCTAAAGCTTCAGGAAGGAGCTCAGAATATGCCTGTAGCAGCTAATGACGCTTTGACTGCGCCCAGCACCTCCTCACCCCTCAATCCGCAGAAGTTACTGTCTGTATTTGACGAGAAACGCGATGATCTGCACGCGTATCTGCAGCGATTCGAGCGCGTAGATACAGGACAGGATTGGCCGCAAGAAAAATGGGGTCTCGCTGTTAGCCTGTGCCTAACGGGTGACGCGTTAACCGTGATAGGCCGAATGACTGCCGCTGATTCGCTGGACTACCAAAAAGTAAAGAAAGCGCTACTGCAGAGATTTCAGTTTACGGCTCAAGGCTACCAAGATAAGTTTCGGAAAGCACGAGCAGCAGATGGTGAAACTGGACGACAGTTAGCAGCAAGAATTACCAGTTATTTCGACCATTGGATAGACATGGCAAACGTATCCCAAACCTATGAAGGTCTAAGGGATCACGTAATCTCTGAGCAATTCTTGCGTTGTTGCCATCCAAAGCTGGTTGTTTTCTTAAAAGAGCGAGAGTGCAAGTCACTAGATGAACTCGCTAATTTGACGGATCGCTTCCTTGAGGCGCAGAATTTGACTAATATAGGAGAAGGTCCTGACCCCGCGAAAGAATCCAGTGGAAAGCCTACCGAAGCGTCGCGGAAACCGCAACTCAAGTGTATCCTGTGTCATCGTTTCGGACATTTGGCTCCTGACTGCCGCAATCCACCTAAGCAGATGCTGAAATGCAAGTTGTGCGGTAAAACGGGACATGTCACAGAAACTTGCCGAAACTAGCATGGGAACAACAAACCGAGTTCTTCGTGCGCATTTAGCGAACCTGACTCTGCCCGGGCTCGTGCTAGAAAAACAGCCAAGCGTCCAGGAAAGAAGATTCCTTGCTCAAGTCACCACGACGACAAGAACGTGCAGGGTACCATACGTTTCCTGGCCGACGGGATGCCAGTGGTCGAAGGTCTGCTGCTAGGAAGAGAGGTTCGAGTCTTACGCGATACGGGATGCAACACGGCAATCGTCCGACGGGAGCTCGTTCCTGATGTGTGCCTGACAGGCAAGAAAATCAGTGTCGTTCTCCTAGACAGGTCAACTAGCCATCTCCCGGAAGCTATTGTACAAGTCAACACGCCGTACTTCACAGGGATGCTGAAAGTGGCTTGTATGGATCAACCCCTCTATGACCTTGTGCTGGGAAATCTTCCAGGCGTCGGAGGACCATACGATCCAGATTCTGACTGGAAGCAGGCGACTCATACCCAGGTGGATGAGTTACCTGCGCAAGCACACCCGACCAAGTCACCTGTCACCTCAAGATCTGCTTCTTCAAGCGTGGCAAAAACCAAAGCCAATCAACAAGGTCAAGAAAATATCAGGCCTTTGTACGTGTCAACAACGCTCTTACCTGACGTTACCAGAGCCCAACTCGCCGAGGAACAGCGAAATGACCCGACACTCAAAGCTGTCTTTGCTAAAGTGAATAAAGAGTTCAAATCGGGAAAGGGCCACTGTTACGATTTCATCGAAGATAAAGGATTGCTTTATCGACGTTACCGCCTTGCCACTGGCAGGACGTTTAAACAGCTGGTCACTCCGAAAGCGTTCCGGGTAGGCATACTGGACATTGCTCATGGCAGTATCATGGCGGGACACCAAGGCATCAAAAGAACTACTGATCGTGTCCTAGAAGAATTTTATTGGCCTGACCTGAACGGAGACGTAAAGCGCTTTGTCAAGTCTTGCGACAAGTGCCAGAGAACTACCCCTAAAGGAAAAGTTGGAGTCGCACCACTAGGCAACATGCCTCTTATCCGGACACCTTTTGAAAGGGTCGCGGTTGATTTAATCGGCCCATTTTCACCAAGATCGGACCGTGGGAACCGATATGTTCTGACACTTATCGATTTTGCGACTCGCTACCCTGACGCTGTAGCATTGCCCGCAATCGATGCAGTTCACATTGCGGAAGCACTCATCGAGATTTTTTCCCGCGTCGGCTTGCCAAAGGAAATCGTCACCGACCAAGGGGCAAGTTTTACCTCAGAATTAATGAACGAGGTTAGCAGGCTTCTCTCCGTGAAGATGCTAAAGACAACCCCATATCATGCGATGGCGAACGGTCTCGTGGAGAAATTTAATGGCACCCTGAAGACAATGCTAAAGATTATGTGCCAAGAGAGACCTCGATCTTGGGACAGGTACCTAGCTCCGCTACTCTTTGCATATAGGGAAGTTCCACAGACAAGCCTCGGGTTCTCTCCGTTTCAGCTCATTTACGGCCGCCACGTCCGAGGACCGCTAACCGTGCTGAGAGAACTGTGGACAAATGAGGGGCTAGACGCAGAAACGCGGACGACTTACACCTACGTCTTTGATTTGCGCAATCGCCTAGAGGAGACTTGCAAGATAGCCCATGAACAGCTGGAGAAGGCTCGTGTGAAGCAGAAAACCTATTATGACAGGAAAAGTCGCCCTAGAAAATTATGCCCAGGCAACAAGGTTTTAATTCTGCTCCCGACTGACTCCAACAAGCTGTTAATGCAGTGGAAAGGGCCGTTCGAAGTCATCGAACGGAAAAATGATGTCGACTACGTCATCGATGTGTTTGGGAAAAACAAGATTTTTCATATCAACATGCTCAAAAAATACGAAGAGCGCGAAGTGACAGAACCACAACAGGTGTCAGTTGTTGCAGAGCTCCACGAAAATCTCCCCGAAGAAGAAGACGAAGTCAAACAAATGCCCATATTGAGCTTGTATCGCACGCAGTTCAGCACGGATGTCAAGCTATCACCACACCTCACTGCTGAACAAGTTCAGAATGTGCAAGCACTTTTTCAAGAGTATGCGGACATTTTTTCTGACTTACCAGGGAAAACAGCACTCGTGGAGTGTTCGCTACGTCTGACCTCCCATAAGCCTGTGCATGTTCCGCAGTACCCCATCCCCCTTGCCTTGCAAGAAAGAGTAGAAAAGGAAGTGCAAGAGATGCTGAAACTCGGTATTATTGAGCGGTCTCAGTCGCCGTACCACGCTCCCATTGTCGTGGTGAAGAAACCGGACAACACGATTAGGTTGTGCATAGACTTCAGAGAATTGAACAAGATTCTGGTCCCCGACTGCGAGCCAATACCACGCATCGATGTAGTTCTTGCACTTGTTGGACAAAAGCAGTTTTTCTCCAAATTTGATTTCACGAAAGGATACTGGCAAGTACCGATGGATCCAAACAGTCGTGAAAAAACTGCTTTCTCCAGCATGTCTGGGCTCTATCACTTCCTCTACATGCCTTTTGGCATTAAAACGGCACCAGCAGTATTCGCGCGCCTTATGAGATCAGTACTGGGTGGTGTTGACAACGTTCACCATTATTTCGACGATGTCATCATTGCGACCGATACTTGGCAAGAGCACATCGACACCCTCAGACAAGTTTTTGAACGAATTAACCAAGCTCACCTCACCATAAAACCAAGTAAATGTGAGATAGGAGAGCGAAGCATATCCTTCTTGGGACATCGAATCGGGGAGACTACAGTTGAACCGCTTCTCAAAACGCTAGACAAGATTCTTGCCGCAAAACGACCTACAACCAAGAAAGCAGTGCAGTCGTTTCTTGGCTTGACCGGCTATTACAGGAAGTTTATACCGAACTACGCCGAACTGACCAAGCCGCTGACGGACCTTACAAGAAAGGGACAAAGCCACACTGTTTCATGGGGCGCACATCAAGAGGAAGCGTTTACGGCCCTCAAGAAGAAGCTCGGTGATGCTCCCATCCTCCTCGCTCCCGACCTCTCGAAGGAGTTCGTTCTTCGTACGGATGCCTCCAATACAAGCCTGGGCGCAGTATTGCTCCAGATGGGAAAGGGCCAGGTGCTGCATCCAGTTGCTTACGCAAGTCGTAATTTATTGCCCCGAGAAACCCACTATTCAACAATAGAACGGGAATGCCTTGCACTTGTTTGGGCAGTGCAAAAATTTCATATTTACCTCTATGGCAAACCTTTTGTCATTCAGTCAGACCACCAACCATTACAGTACTTAAATTCCGCCAAACACGTGAACAACAGAGTGTTGAGGTGGAGTCTCCTTATGCAGGAGTACTCATTCACAGTTCATTACATCAAAGGTTGTGACAATGTTGGAGCCGACTACTTGAGTCGCGCATAACTGCCGTTTAGGTAGCAACGTGGTTCTTAATACTACTAGCCCTCAGTCGTGAATAGTTGACTCCTAGTTGCGACATAGCAACCCTACTTGTACGGTAGTTTTCCAACCGAACTGTAAGCAGCCTTCTCTGAACATTCTGCTACTATGTACATGCGACCCCTAAGACAATGCAGTGCAGTGCAGGGACCGTGCAGTGACCGTGCAGTGCAGTGACCATTCGTTCGCCCCGCGCCCTTGTAGTAGAATAGTTGCAAACAACTTTCTCGGAAAAGGGGGTGATGTCATAATATGTGCTGCGCGGGCGCGAAACAGAAACTAAAAAAAAACGACAATAGTGTGCCGTGCGGTGGCGAAGAGGATGTGAGGTGTGCGTGTATGTGCCGGGCGGTGCCTACGAGGAAGACGAGAGCTCGTGAGGCGCGGCCTCGAGCGTGGGTGACCGGTGCCTTCGGCAGTGCGCGAAGTACGTCGTTCGAGGCAGGACTACCTCGTTGGGCGTCTGGCCCATAGGTACGACCCAGGCCACGTCGCGACACTCGTACTAGCCGAGTGGACAGCTCAGCCTCCGCTAGACGACCGGTCTAGGAGAGCTGGCGCCTGGTTCCTGAACCTGTCCTTGTCCCGCTGGTCGTGGAGAGCTGGCGCCGGGTGCCTGAACCTGCCCTTGCGCCGCTGTTCCAGGAGGGCTGGCGTGGGTTTCCGAGGCGGGCTACAGGTGCTCAAGGGCACAACTCCCCGCCGCCGGAACACGTGAGTCGTCGGCTCCAGTTCGTCGACAGTGGCGCTGAGCCACTGGCGTTCGACGCGGCGACCCTGCGTCTCCCGACTTCGTCACTGCAGGTGACGACGCCGCCCATCGCCGACTTCGCCACTGAATGTTGCCGACGGGGCATCAACGACGGCCCAGGCTACTACCCCGACGACCTGAACTGTAGGCCGAACGTTCTACTTATTCATTTAGTTTAGCCGCGTGTTTTTTGTGTTAGGAACTTCGTAATGTGTGGGTTGTCCATGTGTGAAGGGTACAATAGAAGTTGGACGTGTGTTTGTGCACTGGCGTGCTGTCTGATTCTTTCTGGAGTGGTCCTGCCCCTATAACATCACAAACTGGCGAGCCTGCCAGGATCCGCTCGTTAAACCAAATAAAATAAAAAACAAAATAAGAACCTAATAAAACCTTCGCACTTATATTGTTAGAAAACGTTTTACTCGCTACTTTACAATGCTCTCTACAACATTACGACGGTTTCATGCGCTTTCACAATAGATATCGCAGTTCCCGACTTGTGATGGTGAAAAACACTGCATCTCACTTAGTGACATTGTTTAATGCGGTTTTACGACGGTTCATATCTTAACCTAACCTAACGTTCGCACTTGTATCTAAAAACGCTCTATTTAACTGTTTCGTTCAAAATTACGATATTTGCATAACCTCACAGTTTTTCACCAACTTTTTGCAGTACAGAACGCTGTATCTCGCTAAATGACATCGTTCTTTAAGGTTTCACGATGCTTGCATGCGCTTTAACGAGAATATCACAATATAGCAGTTTCGCACTTGTAACAATACAACACGCAATATCTGGCTTGTTCATGCCGTTTTAAGTGCTTTCACAACATTTCACCTATTACAGTTTCGTACATGCAATAAAAACACTATCTCGTTAGATGACGTCCTTTTTGGTGGTTTCACGACGCTACCTAGCTTAAACTAACATAACTCAACCTAATATAACCTTCGCACTTCTATCGTTAGAAAACGTTTTACTCGCTACTTTACAATGCTCTCTACAACACTACGACAGTTTCATGCGCTTTCACAATCGATGTCGCAGTTCCCGACTTGTAATAGTGAAAAACACTGCATCTCACTTAGTGACATTGTTTAATGCGGTTTTACGACGGTTCATATCTTAACCTAACCTAACGTTCGCACTTGTATCTAAAAACGCTCTATTACACTGTTTCTTTCACATTTAAGATATTTGCATGACTTCACAGTTTTTCACCAACTTATTACAGTACAGAATGCTGTCTCTCGCTAAATGACATCAATCTTTAAGGTTTCACGATGCTTGCATGCGCTTTAACGAGAATATCACAACATAGCAGTTTCGCACTTGTAACAATACAACACGCAGTATTTCGCTTGTTCATGCCGTTTGGTGTGCTTTCACAACATTTCACCTATCGCAGATTCGTAATCGCAATAAAACAACACTATCTCGCTAGATGACGTCGTTTTTGGTGGTTTCACGACGCTACCTAGCTTAAACTAACACAACTCCACCTAACATAACCTTCGCACTTCTATCGTTAGAAAACGTTTTACTCGCTACTTTACATTGCTTTCTACAACATTACGACGGTTTGAAGCGCTTTCACATTAGATATCGCAGTTCCCGACTTGTAATGGTGAAAAACACTGCATCTCACTAAGTGACATTGTTTATTGCGGTTTTACGACGGTTCATATCTTAACCTAACCTAACGTTCGCACTTGTATCTAAAAACGCTCTATTACACTGTTTCGTTCACATTTAAGATATTTGCATGACCTCACAGTTTTTCACCAACTTATTACAGTACAGAACGCTGTATCTCGCTAAATGACATCGTTCTTTAGGGTTTCACGATGCTTGCATGCGCTTTAACGAGAATATCACAACATAGCAGTTTCGCACTTGTAACGGTACAACACGCAGTATTTGGCTTGTTCATGCCGTTTTGTGTGCTTTCACAACATTTCACCTATTAGAGCGGTTGACTGGGCTAGTTGGTATGGCATACTTGGGTTTTAGCAGCGCGAAAAATGCACAAAAGACAAGAAAGGGACGAGACAAGCACTGACTTCCAACTAAAATTTTATTGACGGGAAGACCGTTAATATGCAATGGAGCACAAAGAGTGAAAAAAATGACGTATCTTAAGATACAAATTATCAACTAACGCCATGCCTGCTGCGCCTACCCTCGCATCTCAAGAAACATATCTCTTTCTCTGAAAGGGCAACTGAAGGCTTGCTTACACATGCGCTGCTTTCAAGCTCCATTTGAGCAGCCTCATAAATTATACGCACGTTTTCCTCTTTAATCTTGCATAGAACTGTTGTTTTTTCAAACAGCGGAGTGCACCCACACGTGCTCACGTGTTGCGCTAAGAAGCCATCTTTTCCGCCACGAACATTATTGGCATGTTCCCGTAAGCGATCGTTAAGGCATCTGCCCGTCTGGCCCACATAACATGCACCGCAAGAAAAAGGGGTCCTGTAAACGCACCTATCGCAGTTTCGTACTCGAATAAAACAACACTATCTCATCAGATGACGTCGTTTTTGGTGGTTTCACGACGCTACCTAGCTTAAACTAACATAACTCAACCTAACATAACCTTCGCACTTCTATCATTAGAAAACGTTTTACTCGCTACTTTTCATTGCTTTCTACAACATTACGACGGTTTCAAGCGCTTTCACATTAGATATCGCAGTTCCCGACTTGTAATGGTGAAAAACACTGCATCTCACTAAGTGAAATTGTTTAATGCGGTTTTACGACGGTTCATATCTTAACCTAACCTAACCTAACCTAACCCAACCCAACCCAACCTAACCTAACCTAAACTAACCTAACCCAACCTAACCTAACCTAACCTAACCAAACCTAACCTAACATAACCTAACCTAACCTAAGCTAACCTAACCTAACCTAACGTAACCTAACCTAACCTAACCCAACATAACCCAACCCAACCCAACCCAACCTAACCTAACCTATCCTAACCAAACCTAACCTAACCTAACCTAACCTAACCTAACGTAACCTAACCTAACCTAACCTAACGTAACCTAACCTAACCTAACCCAACCTAACCCAACCCAAGCCAACCCAACCCAAACACACCCAACCCAACCTAACCTAACCTAACCTTACCTAACCTAACCTAACCTAACCTAACCTAACGTAACCTAACCTAACCTAACCTACTGTAACCTAACCTTACCTAACCTAACGTAACCTAACCTAACCTAACCCAACCTAACCTAACCTAACCTAATCTAACCTAACCTAACCTAACCTAACGTAACCTAACCTAACCTAACCTAACCTAACGACGGTTGCAAGCGCTTTCACATTAAATATCGCAGTTCCCGACTTGTAATGGTGAAAAACACTGCATCTCACTAAGTGACATTGTTTAATGCGGTTTTACGACGGTTCATATCTTAACCTAACCTAACGTTCGCACTTGTATCTAAAAACGCTCTATTACACTGTTTCGTTAACAATTACGATATTTACATGACCTCACAGTTTTTCACCAACTTATTGCAGTACAGAACGCTGTGTCTCGCTAAATGACATCGTTCTTTAAGGTTTCACGATGCTTGCATGCGCTTTAACGAGAATATCACAACATAGCAGTTTCGCACTTGTAACGGTACAACACGCAGTATCTGGCTTGTTCATGCCGTTTTGTGTGCTTTCACAACATTTCACCTATTGCAGTTTCGTACTCGCAATAAAACAACACTATCTTGTTAGATGACGTCCTTTTTGGTGGTTTCACGACGCTACCTAGCTTAAACTAACATAACAACCTAATATAACCTTCGCACTTCTATCGTTAGAAAACGTTTTACTCGCTACTTTACAATGCTCTCTACAACATTACGACGGTTTCATGCGCTTTCACAATAGATATCGCAGTTCCCGACTTGTAATGGTGAAAAACACTGCATCTCACTAAGTGACATTGTTTAATGCGGTTTTACGACGGTTCATATCTTAACCTAACCTAACGTTCGCACTTGTATCTAAAAACGCTCTATTACACTGTTTCGTTCACATTTAAGATATTTGCATGACCTCACAGTTTTTCACCAACTTATTACAGTACAGAACGCTGTATCTCGCTAAATGACATCGTTCTTTAAGGTTTCACGATGCTTGCATGCGCTTTAACGAGAATATCACAACATAGCAGTTTCGCACTTGTAACGGTACAACACGCAGTATTTGGCTTGTTCATGCCGTTTTGTGTGCTTTCACAACATTTCACATATCGCAGTTTCGTACTCGCAATAAAACAACACTATCTCGTTAGATGACGTCGTTTTTGGTGGTTTCACGACGCTACCTAGCTTAAACTAACATAACTCAACCTAACATAACCTTCGCACTTCTATCGTTAGAAAACGTTTTACTCGCTACTTTACATTGCTTTCTACAACATTACGACGGTTTCAAGCGCTTTCACATTAGATATCGCAGTTCCCGACTTGTAATGATGAAAAACACTGCATCTCACTAAGTGACATTGTTTAATGCGGTTTTACGACGGTTCATATCTTAACCTAACCTAACGTTCGCACTTGTATCTAAAAACGCTCTATTACACTATTTCGTTCACATTTAAGATATTTGCATGACCTCACAGTTTTTCACCAACTTATTACAGTACAGAACGCTGTATCTCGCTAAATGACATCGTTCTTTAGGGTTTCACGATGCTTGCATGCGCTTTAACGAGAATATCACAACATAGCAGTTTCGCACTTGTAACGGTACAACACGCAGTATTTGGCTTGTTCATGCCGTTTTGTGTGCTTTCACAACATTTCACCTATCGCAGTTTCGTACTCGAATAAAACAACACTATCTCATCAGATGACGTCGTTTTTGGTGGTTTCACGACGCTACCTAGCTTAAACTAACATAACTCAACCTAACATAACCTTCGCACTTCTATCATTAGAAAACGTTTTACTCGCTACTTTTCATTGCTTTCTACAACATTACGACGGTTTCAAGCGCTTTCACATTAGATATCGCAGTTCCCGACTTGTAATGGTGAAAAACACTGCATCTCACTAAGTGAAATTGTTTAATGCGGTTTTACGACGGTTCATATCTTAACCTAACCTAACCTAACCTAACCCAACCCAACCCAACCTAACCTAACCTAAACTAACCTAACCCAACCTAACCTAACCTAACCTAACCAAACCTAACCTAACATAACCTAACCTAACCTAAGCTAACCTAACCTAACCTAACGTAACCTAACCTAACCTAACCCAACATAACCCAACCCAACCCAACCCAACCTAACCTAACCTATCCTAACCAAACCTAACCTAACCTAACCTAACCTAACCTAACGTAACCTAACCTAACCTAACCTAACGTAACCTAACCTAACCTAACCCAACCTAACCCAACCCAAGCCAACCCAACCCAAACACACCCAACCCAACCTAACATAACCTAACCTTACCTAACCTAACCTAACCTAACCTAACGTAACCTAACCTAACCTAACCTACTGTAACCTAACCTTACCTAACCTAACGTAACCTAACCTAACCTAACCCAACCTAACCTAACCTAACCTAATCTAACCTAACCTAACCTAACCTAACCTAACGTAACCTAACCTAACCTAACCTAACCTAACCTAACGACGGTTGCAAGCGCTTTCACATTAAATATCGCAGTTCCCGACTTGTAATGGTGAAAAACACTGCATCTCACTAAGTGACATTGTTTAATGCAGTTTTACGACGGTTCATATCTTAACCTAACCTAACGTTCGCACTTGTATCTAAAAACGCTCTATTACACTGTTTCGTTAACAATTACGATATTTACATGACCTCACAGTTTTTCACCAACTTATTGCAGTACAGAACGCTGTGTCTCGCTAAATGACATCGTTCTTTAAGGTTTCACGATGCTTGCATGCGCTTTAACGAGAATATCACAACATAGCAGTTTCGCACTTGTAACGGTACAACACGCAGTATCTGGCTTGTTCATGCCGTTTTGTGTGCTTTCACAACATTTCACCTATTGCAGTTTCGTACTCGCAATAAAACAACACTATCTTGTTAGATGACGTCCTATTTGGTGGTTTCACGACGCTACCTAGCTTAAACTAACATAACAACCTAATATAACCTTCGCACTTCTATCGTTAGAAAACGTTTTACTCGCTACTTTACAATGCTCTCTACAACATTACGACGGTTTCATGCGCTTTCACAATAGATATCGCAGTTCCCGACTTGTAATGGTGAAAAACACTGCATCTCACTAAGTGACATTGTTTAATGCGGTTTTACGACGGTTCATATCTTAACCTAACCTAACGTTCGCACTTGTATCTAAAAACGCTCTATTACACTGTTTCGTTCACATTTAAGATATTTGCATGACCTCACAGTTTTTCACCAACTTATTACAGTACAGAACGCTGTATCTCGCTAAATGACATCGTTCTTTAAGGTTTCACGATGCTTGCATGCGCTTTAACGAGAATATCACAACATAGCAGTTTCGCACTTGTAACGGTACAACACGCAGTATTTGGCTTGTTCATGCCGTTTTGTGTGCTTTCACAACATTTCACATATCGCAGTTTCGTACTCGCAATAAAACAACACTATCTCGTTAGATGACGTCGTTTTTGGTGGTTTCACGACGCTACCTAGCTTAAACTAACATAACTCAACCTAACATAACCTTCGCACTTCTATCGTTAGAAAACGTTTTACTCGCTACTTTACATTGCTTTCTACAACATTACGACGGTTTCAAGCGCTTTCACATTAGATATCGCAGTTCCCGACTTGTAATGGTGAAAAACACTGCATCTCACTAAGTGACATTGTTTAATGCGGTTTTACGACGGTTCATATCTTAACCTAACCTAACCTAACCTAACCCAACCCAACCCAACCTAACCTAACCTAAACTAACCTAACCCAACCTAACCTAACCTAACCTAACCTAACCAAACCTAACCTAACATAACCTAACCTAACCTAACCTAACCTAACGTAACCTAACCTAACCTAACCCAACATAACCCAACCCAACCCAACCCAACCCAACCTAACCTAACCTATCCTAACCAAACCTAACCTAACCTAACCTAACCTAACGTAACCTAACCTAACCTAACCTAACGTAACCTAACCTAACCTAACCTAACGTAACCTAACCCAACCTAACCCAACCCAAGCCAACCCAACCCAACCCAACCTAACCTAACATAACCTAACCTAACCTAACCTAACCTAACGTAACCTAACCTAACCTAACCTAACCTACTGTAACCTAACCTTACCTAACCTAACGTAACCTAACCTAACCTAACCCAACCTAACCTAACCTAACCTAATCTAACCTAACCTAACCTAACCCAACCTAACCTAACCTAACGTAACCTAACCTAACCTAACCTAACCTAACCTAACGACGGTTGCAAGCGCTTTCACATTAAATATCGCGGTTCCCGACTTGTAATGGTGAAAAACACTGCATCTCACTAAGTGACATTGTTTAATGCGGTTTTACGACGGTTCATATCTTAACCTAACCTAACGCTCGCACTTGTATCTAAAAACGCTCTATTACACTGTTTCGTTAACAATTACGATATTTACATGACCTCACAGTTTTTCACCAACTTATTGCAGTACAAAACGCTGTCTCTCGCTAAATGACATCGTTCTTTAAGGTTTCACGATGCGTGCATGCGCTTTAACGAGAATATCACAACATAGCAGTTTCGCACTTGTAACGATACAACACGCAGTATCTGGCTTGTTCATGCCGTTTTGTGTGCTTTCACAACATTTCACCTATTGCAGTTTCGTACTCGCAATAAAACAACACTATCTCGTTAGATGACGTCCTTTTTGGTGGTTTCACGACGCTACCTAGCTTAAACTAACATAACAACCTAATATAACCTTCGCACTTCTATCGTTAGAAAACATTTCACTCGCTACTTTACAATGCTCTCTACAACATTACGACGGTTTCATGCGCTTTCACAATTGATATCGCAGTTCCCGACTTGTAATGGTGAAAAACACTGCATCTCACTTAGTGACATTGTTTAATGCGGTTTTACGACGGTTCATAACTTAACCTAACCTAACGTTCGCACTTGTATCTAAAAACGCTCTATTTAACTGTTTCGTTCAAAATTACGATATTTACATGACCTCACAGTTTTCACCAACCTATTACAGTACAGAACGCTGTATCTCGTAAATTGACATCGTTTTTTAAAGTTTCGCGATACTTGCATGCGCTTTAACGAGAATATCACAATAAAGCAGTTTCACACTTGTAACGGAACAAGACGCAGTATCTGGCTAGTTCATGCCATTTTGTGTGCTTTCACAACATTTCACCTACCGCAGTTTCGTACTCGCAATAAAACAACACTATCTTGTTAGATGACGTCGTTTTTGGTGGTTTCACGACGCTACCTAGCTTAAACTAACATAACAACCTAATATAACCTTCGCACTTCTATCGTTAGAAAACGTTTTACTCGCTACTTTACAATGCTCTCTACAACATTACGACGGTTTCATGCGCTTTCACAATAGATATCGCAGTTCCCGACTTGTAATGGTGAAAAACACTGCATCTCACTAAGTGACATTGTTTAATGCGGTTTTACGACGGTTCATATCTTAACCTAACCTAACGTTCGCACTTGTATCTAAAAACGCTCTATTACACTGTTTCGTTCACATTTAAGATATTTGCATGACCTCACAGTTTTTCACCAACTTATTACAGTACAGAACGCTGTATCTCGCTAAATGACATCGTTCTTTAAGGTTTCACGATGCTTGCATGCGCTTTAACGAGAATATCACAACATAGCAGTTTCGCACTTGTAACGGTACAACACGCAGTATTTGGCTTGTTCATGCCGTTTTGTGTGCTTTCACAACATTTCACATATCGCAGTTTCGTACTCGCAATAAAACAACACTATCTCGTTAGATGACGTCGTTTTTGGTGGTTTCACGACGCTACCTAGCTTAAACTAACATAACTCAACCTAACATAACCTTCGCACTTCTATCGTTAGAAAACGTTTTACTCGCTACTTTACATTGCTTTCTACAACATTACGACGGTTTCAAGCGCTTTCACATTAGATATCGCAGTTCCCGACTTGTAATGGTGAAAAACACTGCATCTCACTAAGTGACATTGTTTAATGCGGTTTTACGACGGTTCATATCTTAACCTAACCTAACCTAACCTAACCTAACCCAACCCAACCCAACCTAACCTAACCAAAACTAACCTAACCCAACCTAACCTAACCTAACCTAACCTAACCAAACCTAACCTAACATAACCTAACCTAACCTAACCTAACCTAACGTAACCTAACCTAACCTAACCCAACATAACCCAACCCAACCCAACCCAACCCAACCTGACCTAACCTATCCTAACCAAACCTAACCTAACCTAACCTAACCTAACGTAACCTAACCTAACCTAACCTAACGTAACCTAACCTAACCTAACCTAACGTAACCTAACCCAACCTAACCCAACCCAAGCCAACCCAACCCAACCACTCCCAACCCAACCTAACCTAACATAACCTAACCTAACCTAACCTAACCTAACCTAACGTAACCTAACCTAACCTAACCTAACCTACTGTAACCTAACCTTACCTAACCTAACGTAACCTAACCTAACCTAACCCAACCTAACCTAACCTAACCTAATCTAACCTAACCTAACCTAACCCAACCTAACCTAACCTAACGTAACCTAACCTAACCTAACCTAACCTAACCTAACGACGGTTGCAAGCGCTTTCACATTAAATATCGCAGTTCCCGACTTGTAATGGTGAAAAACACTGCATCTCACTAAGTGACATTGTTTAATGCGGTTTTACGACGGTTCATATCTTAACCTAACCTAACGCTCGCACTTGTATCTAAAAACGCTCTATTACACTGTTTCGTTAACAATTACGATATTTACATGACCTCACAGTTTTTCACCAACTTATTGCAGTACAAAACGCTGTCTCTCGCTAAATGACATCGTTCTTTAAGGTTTCACGATGCGTGCATGCGCTTTAACGAGAATATCACAACATAGCAGTTTCGCACTTGTAACGATACAACACGCAGTATCTGGCTTGTTCATGCCGTTTTGTGTGCTTTCACAACATTTCACCTATTGCAGTTTCGTACTCGCAATAAAACAACACTATCTCGTTAGATGACGTCCTTTTTGGTGGTTTCACGACGCTACCTAGCTTAAACTAACATAACAACCTAATATAACCTTCGCACTTCTATCGTTAGAAAACGTTTCACTCGCTACTTTACAATGCTCTCTACAACATTACGACGGTTTCATGCGCTTTCACAATTGATATCGCAGTTCCCGACTTGTAATGGTGAAAAACACTGCATCTCACTTAGTGACATTGTTTAATGCGGTTTTACGACGGTTCATATCTTAACCTAACCTAACGTTCGCACTTGTATCTAAAAACGCTCTATTTAACTGTTTCGTTCAAAATTACGATATTTACATGACCTCACAGTTTTTCACCAACTTATTACAGTACAGAACGCTGTATCTCGTAAATTGACATCGTTTTTTAAAGTTTCGCGATACTTGCATGCGCTTTAACGAGAATATCACAATAAAGCAGTTTCACACTTGTAACGGAACAAGACGCAGTATCTGGCTAGTTCATGCCATTTTGTGTGCTTTCACAACATTTCACCTACCGCAGTTTCGTACTCGCAATAAAACAACACTATCTTGTTAGATGACGTCGTTTTTGGTGGTTTCACGACGCTACCTAGCTTAAACTAACATAACTCAACCTAACATAACCTTCGCACTTCTATCGTTAGAAAACGTTTTACTCGCTACTTTACATTGCTTTCTACAACATTACGACGGTTTCAAGCGCTTTCACATTAGATATCGCAGTTCCCGACTTGTAATGGAGAAAAACACTGCATCTCACTAAGTGACATTGTTTATAGCGGTTTTACGACGGTTCATATCTTAACCTAACCTAACCTAACCTAACCTAACCCCACCCAACCCAACCTAACCTAACCTAAACTAACTTAACCCAACCTAACCTAACCTAACCTAACCTAACCTAATCAAACCTAACCTAACATAACCTAACCTAACCTAACCTAACCTAACCTAACCTAACCTAACCTAACCTAACCCAACCTAACCCAACCCAAGCCAACCCAACCCAACCACACCTAACCTAACCTAACCTAACCTAACGTAACCTAACCTACTGTAACCTAACCTTACCTAACCTAACGTAACCTAACCTAACCTAACCCAACCTAACCTAACCTAATCTAACCTAACCTAACCTAACCTAACCTAACCTAACCTAACCTAACCTAACGTAACGACGGTTGCAAGCGCTTTCACATTAAATATCGCAGTTCCCGACTTGTAATGGTGAAAAACACTGCATCTCACTAAGTGACATTGTTTAATGCGGTTTCACGACGGTTCATATCTTAACCTAACCTAACGTTCGCACTTGTATCTAAAAACGCGCTATTACACGTTTTCGTTAACAATTACGATATTTACATGACCTCACAGTTTTTCACCAACTTATTGCAGTACAGAACGCTGTCTCTCGCTAAATGACATCGTTCTTTAAGGTTTCACGATGCTTGCATGCGCTTTAACGAGAATATCACAACATAGCAGTTTCGCACTTGTAACGGTACAACACGCAGTATCTGGCTTGTTCATGCCGTTTTGTGTGCTTTCACAACATTTCACCTGTTGCAGTTTCGTACTCGCAATAAAACAACACTATCTCGTTAGATGACGTCCTTTTTGGTGGTTTCACGACGCTACCTAGCTTAAACTAACATAACAACCTAATATAACCTTCGCACTTCTATCGTTAGAAAACGTTTTACTCGCTACTTTACAATGCTCTCTACAACATTACGACGGTTTCATGCGCTTTCACAATAGATATCGCAGTTCCCGACTTGTAATGGTGAAAAACACTGCATCTCACTAAGTGACATTGTTTAATGCGGTTTTACGACGGTTCATATCTTAACCCAACCTAACGTTCGCACTTGTATCTAAAAACGCTCTATTACACTGTTTCGTTCACATTTAAGATATTTGCATTACCTCACAGTTTTTCACCAACTTATTACAGTACAGAACGCTGTATCTCGCTAAATGACATCGTTCCTTAAGGTTTCACGATGCTTGCATGCGCTTTAACGAGAATATCACAACAAGCAGTTTCGCACTTATAACTGTACAACACGCAATATTTGGCTAGTTCATGCCGTTTTGTGTGCTTTCACAACATTTCACCTATCGCAGTTTCGTACTCGCAATAAAACAACACTATCTCGTTAGATTACGTCGTATTTGGTGGTTTCACGACGCTACCTAGCTTAAACTAACATAACTCAACCTAACATAACCTTCGCACTTCTATCGTTAGAAAACGTTTTACTCGCTACTTTACATTGCTTTCTACAACATTACGACGGTTTCAAGCGCTTTCACATTAGATATCGCAGTTCCCGACTTGTAATGGTGAAAAACACTGCATCTAAATAAGTGACATTGTTTAATGCGGTTTTACGACGGTTCATATCTTAACCTAACCTAACCTAACCTAACCTAGCCTAACCCAACCTAACCTAACCTAACCTAACCTAACCTTACCTTACCTAACCTAACCTAACCTAACGTAACCTAACCTAACCTAACCTAACGTAACCTAACCTAACCTAACCTAACCCAACATAACCCAACCCAACCCAACCCAACCTAACCTAACCTAACCTAACCAAACCTAACCTAACCTAACCTAACCTAACGTAACCTAACCTAACCTAACCTAACGTAACCTAACCTAACCTAACCCAACCTAACCCAACCCAACCCAACCACACCCAACCCAACCTAACCTAACCTAACCTAACCTTACCTAACCTAACCTAACCTACTGTAACCTAACCTTACCTAACCTAACGTAACCTAACCTAACCTAACCCAACCTAACCTAACCTAACCTAACCTAATCTAACCTAACCTAACCTAACCAAACCTAATCTAACCTAACCTAACCTAACCTAACCTAACCTAACGTAACCTAACCTAACCTAACCTAACGACGGTTGCAAGCGCTTTCACATTAGATATCGCAGTTCCCGACTTGTAATGGTGAAAAACACTGCATCTCACTAAGTGACATTGTTTAATGCGGTTTTACGACGGTTCATATCTTAACCCAACCTAACGTTCGCACTTGTATCTAAAAACGCTCTATTACACTGTTTCGTTAACAATTACGATATTTACATGACCTCACAGTTTTTCACCAACTTATTGCAGTACAGAACGCTGTATCTCGCTAAATGACATCGTTCTTTAAGGTTTCACGATGCTTGCATGCGCTTTAACGAGAATATCACAACATAGCAGTTTCGCACTTGAAACGGTACAACACGCAGTATCTGGCTTGTTCATGCCGTTTTGTGTGCTTTCACAACATTTCACCTATTGCAGTTTCGTACTCGCAATAAAACAACACTATCTCGTTAGCGGACGTCCTTTTTGGTGGTTTCACGACGCTACCTAGCTTAAACTAACATAACAACCTAATATAACCTTCGCACTTCTATCGTTAGAAAACGTTTTACTCGCTACTTTACAATGCTCTCTACAACATTACGACGGTTTCATGCGCTTTCACAATAGATACCGCAGTTCCCGACTTGTAATGGTGAAAAACACTGCATCTCACTTAGTGACATTGTTTAATGCGGTTTTACGACGGTTCATATCTTAACCTAACCTAACGTTCACACTTGTATCTAAAAACGCTCTATTTAACTGTTTCGTTCAAAATTACGATATTTACATGACCTCACAGTTTTTCACCAACTTATTACAGTACAGAACGCTGTATCTCGCTAATTGACATCGTTCTTTAAAGTTTCGCGATACTTGCATGCGCTTTAACGAGAATATCACAATAAAGCAGTTTCGCACTTGTAAAGGGACAAGACGCAGTATGTGGCTAGTTCATGCCATTTTGTGTGCTTTCACAATATTTCACCTATCGCAGTTTCGTTCTCGCAAAAAACAACACTATCTCGTTAGATGACATCGTTTTTGGTTGTTTCACGATGCTACCTAGCTCAAACTAACCTAACCTAACCTAACCTTCGTACTTCTATCGTTAGAAAACGTTTTACTCACTACTTTACAATGTTTTCTACAAGATTACGATGGTTTCATGCGCTTTCACATTATATCTCGCAGTTCCCGACTTGTAATGGTGAAAAACACTGCATCTCACTAAGTGACATTGTTTAATGCGGTTTTACGACTGTTCATGTCTTAACCTAACCTAACGTTCACACTTGTATCTAAAAACGCTCTATTACACTGTTTCGTTCACATTTAAGATATTTGCATGACCTCACAGTTTTTCACCAACTTATTACTGTACAGAACGCTGTATCTCGCTAAATGACATCGTTCTTTAAGGTTTCACGATGCTTGCATGCGCTTTAACGAGAATATCACAACATAGCAGTTTCGCACTTGTAACTGTACAACACGCAGTATTTGGCTTGTTCATGCCGTTTTGTGCGCTTTCACAACATTTCACCTATCGCAGTTTCGTACTCGCAATAAAACAACACTATCTCGTTAGATGACGTCGTTTTTGGTGGTTTCACGACGCTACCTAGCTTAAACTAACATAACTCAACCTAACATAACCTTCGCACTTCTATCGTTAGAAAACGTTTTACTCGCTACTTTACATTGCTTTCTACAACATTACGACGGTTTCAAGCGCTTTCACATTAGATATCGCAGTTCCCGACTTGTAAAGGTGAAAAACACTGCATCTAAATAAGTGACATTGTTTAATGCGGTTTTACGACGGTTCATATCTTAACCTAACCTAACCTAACCTAACCTAACCCAACCCAACCCAACCCAACCTAACCTAACCTAAACTACCTAACCCAACCTAACCTAACCTAACCTAACCTAACCAAACCTAACCTAACATAACCTAACCTAACCTAACCTTACCTTACCTAACCTAACCTAACCTAACGTAACCTAACCTAACCTAACCTAACGTAACCTAACCTAACCTAACCCAACATAACCCAACCCAACCCAACCCAACCTAACCTAACCTAACCTAACCAAACCTAACCTAAACTAACCTAACGTAACCTAACCTAACCTAACCTAACGTAACCTAACCTAACCTAACCTAACCTAACGTAACCTAACCTAACCTAACCTAACCTAACGACGGTTGCAAGCGCTTTCACATTAGATATCGCAGTTCCCGACTTGTAATGGTGAAAAACACTGCATCTCACTGAGTGACAATGTTTAATGCGGTTTTACGACGGTTCATATCTTAACCTAACCTAACCTAACCTGACCCAACCCAACCCAACCTAACCTAACCTAATCTAACATAACCTAACCTAACCAAACCTAACCTAACCTAACCAAACCTAACCTAACCTAACCTAACCTAACCTAACGTAACGTAACCTAACCTAACCTAACCTAACCTAACGACGGTTGCAAGCGCTTTCACATTAGATATCGCAGTTCCCGACTTGTAATGGTGAAAAACACTGCATCTCACTAAGTGACATTGTTTAATGCGGTTTTACGACGGTTCATATCTTAACCTAACCTAACGTTCGCACTTGTATCTAAAAACGCTCTATTACACTGTTTCGTTAACAATTACGATATTTACATGACCTCACAGTTTTTCACCAACTTATTGCAGTACAGAACACTGTATCTCGCTAAATGACATCGTTCTTTAAGGTTTCACGATGCTTGCATGCGCTTTAACGAGAATATCACAACATAGCAGTTTCGCACTTGTAACGGTACAACACGCAGTATCTGGCTTGTTCATGCCGTTTTGTGTGCTTTCACAACATTTCACCTATTGCAGTTTCGTACTCGCAATAAAACAACACTATCTCGTTAGATGAGGTCCTTTTTGGTGGTTTCACGACGCTACCTAGCCTAAACTAACATAACAACCTAATATAACCTTCGCACTTCTATCGTTAGAAAACGTTTTACTCGCTACGTTACAATGCTCTCTACAACATTACGACGGTTTCATGCGCTTTCACAATAGATATCGCAGTTCCCGACTTGTAATGGTGAAAAACACTGCATCTCACTTAGTGACATTGTTCATTGCGGTTTTACGACGGCTCATATCTTAACCTACCCTAACGTTCGCACTTGTATCTAAAAACGCTCTATTACACTGTTTCTTTCACATTTAAGATATTTGCATGACCTCACAGTTTTTCACCAACTTATTACAGTACAGAACGCTGTATCTCGCTAAATGACATCGTTGTTTAAGGTTTCATGATGCTTGCATGCGCTTTAACGAGAATATCACAACATAGCAGTTTCGCACTTGTAACGGTACAACACGCAGTATTTGGCTTGTTCTTGCCGTTTTGTGTGCTTTCACAACATTTCACCTATCGCAGTTTCGTACTCGCAATAAAACAACACTATCTCGTTAGATGACGTCGTTTTTGGTGGTTTCACGACGCTACCTGGCCTAAACTAACATAACTCAACCTAACATAACCTTCGCGCTTCTATCGTTAGAAAACGTTTTACTCGCTACTTTACATTGCTTTCTACAACATTAAGACGGTTTCAAGCGCTTTCACATTAGATATCGCAGTTCGCGACTTGTAATGGTGAAAAACACTGCATCTCACTAAGTGACATTGTTTAATGCGGTTTTACGACGGTTCATATCTTAACCTAACCTAACCTAACCTAACCTAACCTAACCCAACCCAACCCAACCCAACCCAACCCAACCTAACCTAACCTAACCTAACCTAACCCAACATAACCCAATCCAACCCAACCCAACCCAACCTAACCTAACCTAACCTAACCAAACCTAACCTAACCTAACCTAACCTAACGTAATCTAACATAACCTAACCTAACCTAACGTAACCTAACCTAACCTAACCCAACCTAACCCAACCCAACCCAACCCAACCCAACCTAAGCTAACCTAGCCTTACCTAACCTAACCTAACCTAACCTAACGTAACGTAACCTAACCTAACCTAACCTAACCTACTGTAACATAACCTTACCTAACCTAACGTAACCTAACCTAACCTTACCTAACCCAACGAATCCTAACCTAACCTAACCTAACCCAACTCAACCCAACCTAACCTAATCTAACCTAACTTAACCTAACCTAACCTAACCTAACCAAACCTAACCTAACCTAACCTAACCTAACCTAACCTAACCTAACGACGGTTGCAAGCGCTTTCACATTAGATATCGCAGTTCCCGACTTGTAATGGTGAAAAACACTGCATCTCACTGAGTGACATTGTTTAATGCGGTTTTACGACGGTTCATATCTTAACCTAACCTAACCTAACCTGACCCAACCCAACCCAACCTAACCTAACCTAATCTAACATAACCTAACCTAACCAAACCTAACCTAACCTAACCTAACCTAACCTAACGTAACCTAACCTAACCTAACCTAACCTAACGACGGTTGCAAGCGCTTTCACATTAGATATCGCAGTTCCCGACTTGTAATGGTGAAAAACACTGCATCTCACTAAGTGACATTGTTTAATGCGGTTTTACGACGGTTCTATTTTTATTATTTTATTTTTTATTTCAAAATACTGCCAATCCCTCAAAGGGATTATTACAGGGGTGGGAGTTGATTTATACATGAATGTACAGAAGTAATGCGGAGAGCATATTATGCGCTCTGTAATAAATAGACATATACACGTATAAACGAAAAGACACACTCTAAATTTACACACAGCAAGAGATTAAAACAAGCATACTACATCCATATCACAATAACAATAACCAGAGTGACATGTGTCTGTGTCACACAGCTCTCTCCACGAGTTCAGAGAATAATTCTAGCGTAGGCTGAGTAACAGTAATTTCATCTAAGGCATTCCAGTCTCTTACAACTCGTGGAAAAAAAGAGAAGCGAAATACATTATTAGTAGGACGAAATTCTTCTAACGTGAATTTGTGTTTGTGTCGCGTTTCTCTGGCAGAGCTGTATGTAACAAATGACCTGGGGTTGATCTTAAAATTATTTTTTAACAACAAATATAGGAATTTCAATCTGTGCACTCTCGCTCGGTTAGACAAGGTAGTGAGACCAGCCTGCCGAAGAAGTTCTGTTGGGGAATCGCTACGCCTGTAGCGATTGAAAATAAAACGGACAGCTTTCCTTTGTACGCGCTCAAGCGCAGCGATGTTGTATTTAGTGTGTGGAAACCACGTAATACTGGCGTATTCCAATGTCGGTCGGATAAGACTGGTGTAGGCAAGAGAACGTGTTTCAAAGGTAGATCCGGCAAGCGATCGTTTGAGAAAGAACAATTTATTCATTGCTTTTTTAGAAATTTGCTGCACATGCGCATTCCAGCTTAGGTCACTGCTTATCGTTACACCCAGATATTTGTACTGTGAAACATTTCGTAGTGGGGTGCCGTTGATACTGTAAGGAAAGGTAAGTGTTGATTTTTTGTTAGTAATGTTCATGTAGACTGTCTTTTCTGCATTTAACACCATTTGCCAGTCTGAGCACCATTGAGACACTTTGTACAGAGAATTACTAAGTTTTGTTTGGTCATCTTCAGTTTTGATTGTGTGGTACAGTACACAGTCATCTGCAAATAATCTAATGTTTACGTCGACGTGCTTAGTAATATCGTTTATATATAGTAAGAATAGCATCGGGGCTAATACAGAACCCTGCGGTACACCAGATAGAACGGGAACAGTATCAGATACATGGGCATTGTACTGTACGTACTGATAACGGTCTGAAAGATAATCTTCAATCCAACGTGTGAGTGGTCCTTCGCCTAATAGACATCTTAGTTTATAGTTAAGCTTCAGGTGGGAAACCCGGTCGAAAGCCTTTGAAAAGTCCATGAATATTACATCTGTTTGTAGTTGGCTGTTAACATCTTTGGCAAAGTCATGAAGCGTTTCTACTAATTGAGTAACAGTCGACAGGCCACTGCGGAACCCATGCTGATTGGAGTGTAATATGTTGTGACTTTCGACAAACTCTGTTAAATATTTCAGGATGATATGTTCCAGTATTTTGCAAGATGTGCATGTCAGAGATATGGGCCTGTAGTTAGCAGGGGAAAACGTATCACCTGATTTATGCACGGGTATTATCTTTGCTAATTTCCAGTCAGCTGGAAGATGACCAACGCGAAGTGACTTTAAATATATTAGCTGAAGGAATTTGCTTACAGGCTCAGCGTACCGCTTTAAAAAGGCATTTGGAATGTCATCTGGACCAGTGCTTTTCTTTTCGTCGAGGTTTAGCAAGAGGGATAATACACCCGCCTGCGATATGAAGGGGGTATCTAATGGTGTATCTACGCCACTTGGTCTGAACTGGTCGCGTTGAAGTAGGCCATTATCAGCGGTGAAAACAGACTGAAAGTAGCTGTTGAAATGATCGGCTGTCTGTTTTCCTCCCGGGGTAGGCGTATAGGCTTTGTTAGTATGTTTCACACTTATGTATCGCCAGAACTTATGAGGCGCTGTTTTGATAAAACTGTGTAAAGAGTGACTGAGAAAGCGCTTTTTTGCCAAATTCACTTGTTTCTTAAGGGACCTAGCTAGTGCAGGGATTTCCGACGCAATACAACTGCGTGGGTGAACTTTCTGAGCTTTTCTGAGCCTTTTTAGTTTACGCTTCATATGAATTATGTCGCGCGTGATCCATGGATTGTGCTTTTTGATGCTTTTTGTAACTGTTGGAACAAAGTTGTCTATGCAGTGCCTGACAATATTACTGAATGTTGACCATATCATATTTACCGTTGAGTGTTCATTTGAGTAGAGGTCCAAAAAGTTGGAAAATTCGAGAGCAAGGTATGTCATGATGGCAGCGTCGTCCGCTCTTTTAAAAGCAGGTACCCGTTTTGTTGTAGCTTTCGTATGAATAGCGCTTGGATATTGCAAACAACACGAGACTATTTTATGATCAGATAGGCCTTCTAATGTTTCTACGTTAATAGGATATTTTAAAAAGTGATCACTTACAAAAAAAAGATCTAGAATAGAAGCGAAAGAGCCTTGATTACGTGTAGGAACTGTAACAACTTGTGTGAGGTTAAATGTGAACATGATATCAGCAAGCACGTTGCCAGTCTTCGTCGCCAGATTCAGCGAGTCCCATTTCACTTCAGGCAGGTTAAAATCACCTGCTACAATGATTTTTTTACCGCGAAGAGCGTGCGTATGCATATAATCGTACAGTGCTTCTAAAAATGAAACTTCAGCATCAGGTGGTCTGTAAACGACGCCAATGTAGGTTAATTCATCCTTGACGTAGAATTTACACCATACTGCTTCGATGTCAGATGCCATGGGCATAGCTGTGTAGGGAATACCGTGACGAATTAATAAGGCTACTCCTCCTCCTATCGTTTTCCTGTCCTTGCGTAGAATCGCATACCCTGGCGGTACTACCTCGTGGTCTAGGATACCGGAATGCATCCACGTTTCAGTGAGCGCTACAATATCAGGTTGATAAGACAGTAGGACAGCTTCGAGTTCATGTGTTTTATTGATAATGCTTCGACAATTCACATTCAAAAGTGTCAACGTGGATGGTTGCGAGTGTGTCGCGTTTTTGCGCGTCTTTGTTCTTCGTTTTTTTCAGCCTCAACGATGTCATTTCGTTCACTGTCCCAGGAGAATAGGCGGCCATTTATGCGAACTTTATCGTAAACTAATGAGACCTTCTCATGGCGCTCACGATTGACTTTTGTTTTTTGCCACAACTTTCTTCTGATGTCACGAATTGGCTGGGAGAAGTCTTCGCTAATCGAGAAGCCTGTGTCTTTGAGTCTTGAACACCGTTTTAGGATGTTAATTTTGTCACGGTAGTCCAATAGCCTTAGGATTACTGGTCTTACTTTTTGTTCGTTACCCGGTTTTCGAGCACCGAGTCGGTGAATTCTCTCTATTCCTGAGGTAGTGAATTCTAGTATATCTTGGAATATATTTTTCGCAACCACATCGTGTAAAAGTTTAGACGTTTCATTCTGTTGTTCTTTCACACCATAAATGATAAGGTTAGATCGCCGGCTTCTGTTTTCTAACTCGTCGACTTTTTTCGCCATAGCCGAGAGACCGTTTTCCAGCTCCGATATTCTTTTCGTGCAGTCTACTATTTGTTTTTCAAGCCCGCCGATTTTCTCAATCTTTTTATCTATTGCATTCAACTTTTCGTTGATTTCAGTTTTTCCGTTCTTAATTTCCTGAATGTCTTCAGCTATCAGTTTTAGCTGTTCTGCTACTGTAGGTCCCGGATTTTCTTCGATGTCGCCACCGAGAAGCAACAAAAATGTTAGAGAATTAATGACATCGTGTAACATTTCACACAATAGCGTTATGGACCGTGGGCACGGCAGCAAAAGTAGGCAGACGTCATCGCTATGATAAGATTTAGCGTTGCGTTTTCTCACCTGCATGAAAAACAGCAGCGGGTTTGAGCACTGCATCTTGGTGTTGCTGCCGAGCCCACTGCCACACGGTCCTTGCGGAGCTTGCTTTATAGCTGTGATCCTCGATGCCGATAGATCTGCCGGTTCCAAGAATTGTAGTGTAGCGCCGCCCGGGACGCCATCACATGGCCGGTAGCGAAGCACGTCATGGGGCGGTAGTCCTTCGATCGTCGTGTTAGGCGCTAAATGTTGCAGCTGTAGCGCATCCCATTGTGCCGCTGTTGATGATAACCGCAGCAAGCCAAGCAATATCTGCATGAAAAACAGCAGCGGGTTTGAGCACTGCATCTTGGTGTTGCTGCCGAGCCCACTGCCACACGGTCCTTGCGGAGCTTGCTTTATAGCTGTGATCCTCGATGCCGATAGATCTGCCGGTTCCAAGAATTGTAGTGTAGCGCCGCCCGGGACGCCATCACATGGCCGGTAGCGAAGCACGTCATGGGGCGGTAGTCCTTCGATCGTCGTGTTAGGCGCTAAATGTTGCAGCTGTAGCGCATCCCATTGTGCCGCTGTTGATGATAACCGCAGCAAGCCAAGCAATATCTGCATGAAAAACAGCAGCGGGTTTGAGCACTGCATCTTGGTGTTGCTGCCGAGCCCACTGCCACACGGTCCTTGCGGAGCTTGCTTTATAGCTGTGATCCTCGATGCCGATAGATCTGCCGGTTCCAAGAATTGTAGTGTAGCGCCGCCCGGGACGCCATCACATGGCCGGTAGCGAAGCACGTCATGGGGCGGTAGTCCTTCGATCGTCGTGTTAGGCGCTAAATGTTGCAGCTGTAGCGCATCCCATTGTGCCGCTGTTGATGATAACCGCAGCAAGCCAAGCAATATCTGCATGAAAAACAGCAGCGGGTTTGAGCACTGCATCTTGGTGTTGCTGCTGAGCCCACTGCCACACGGTCCTTGCGGAGCTTGCTTTATAGCTGTGATCCTCGATGCCGATAGATCTGCCGGTTCCAAGAATTGTAGTGTAGTTCATATCTTAACCTAACCTAACATTCGCACTTGTATCTAAAAACGCTCTATTACACTGTTTCGTTCACAATTACGATATTTAGATAACCTCACAGTTTTTCACCAACTTATTACAGTACGGAACGCTGTATCTCGCTAAATCACATCGTTCTTTAAAGTTTTACGATACTTGCATGCGCTTTAACGAGAATATCACAATAAAGCAGTTTCGCACTTGTAACGGAACAAGACGCAGTATCTGGCTAGTTCATGTCATTTTGTGTGCTGTCACAACATTTCACCTACCGCAGTTTCGTACTCGCAATAAAACAACACTATCTCGTTAGATGACATCGTTTTTGCTGGTTTCACGATGCTACCTAGCTCAAACTAACCTAACCTAACCTAACCTAACCTTCGCACTTCTATCGTTAGAAAACGTTTTACTCGCTACTTTACATTGCTTTCTACAACATTACGGCGGTTTCAAGCGCTTTCATATTAGATATCGCAGTTCTCGACTTGTAATGGTGAAAAACACTGCATCTCACTAAGTGACGTTGTTTAATGCGGTTTTACGACGGTTCATATCTTAACCTAACCTAACGTTCGCACTTGTATCTAAAAACGCTCTATCACACTGTTTCATTCACATTTAAGATATTTGCATCACCTCACAGTTTTTCACCAACTTATTACAGTACAGAACGCTGTATCTCGCTAAATGACATCGTTCTTTAAGGTTTCACGATGCTTGCATGCGCTTTAACGAGAATATCACAACATAGCAGTTTCGCACTTGTAACGGTACAACACGCAGTATTTGCTTGTTCATGCCGTTTTGTGTGCTTTCACAACATTTCACCTATCGCAGTTTCGTACTCGAAATAAAAACACTATCTCGTTAGATGACGTCGTTTTTGGTGGTTTCACGACGCTACCTAGCTTAAACTAACATAACTCAACCTAACATAACCTTCGCACTTCTATCGTTAGAAAACGTTTTACTAGCTACTTTACATTGCTTTCTACAACATTACGACGGTTTCAAGCGCTTTCACATTAGATATCGCAGTTCCCGACTTGTAATGGTGAAAAACACTGCATCTCACTAAGTGACATTGCTTAATGCGGTTTTACGACGGTTCATATCTTAACCTAACCTAACCTAACCTAACCCAACCCAACCCAACCTAACCTAACCTAAACTAACCTAACCCAACCTAACCTAACCTAACCTAACCTAACCAAATTCAACCTAACATAACCTAACCTAACCTAACCTAACCTTACCTAACCTAACCTAACCTAACGTAACCTAACCTAACCTAACGTGACGTAACCTAACCTAACCTAACCTAACCCAACATAACCCAACCCAACCCAACCCAACCCAACCTAACCTAACCTAACCTAACCAAACCTAACCTAACCTAACCTAACCTAACCTACTGTAACCTAACCTTACCTAACCTAACGTAACCTAACCTAACCTAACCCAACCTAACCTAACCTAATCTAACCTAACCTAACCTAACCAAACCAAACCTAACCTAACCTAACCTAACCTAACGTAACCTAACGTAACCTAACCTAACCTAACGACGGTTGCAAGCGCTTTCACATTAGATATCGCAGTTCCCGACTTGTAATGGTGAAAAACACTGCATCTCACTGAGTGACATTGTTAAATGCGGTTTTACGACGGTTCATATCTTAACCTAACCTAACCTAACCTGACCCAACCCAACCCAACCTAACCTAACCTAATCTAACATAACCTAACCTAACCAAACCTAACCTAACCTAACCTAACCTAACCTAACGTAACCTAACCTAACCTAACCTAACCTATCGACGGTTGCAAGCGCTTTCACATTAGATATCGCAGTTCCCGACTTGTAATGGTGAAAAACACTGCATCTCACTAAGTGAATTTGTTTAATGCGGTTTTACGACGGTTCATATCTTAACCTAACCTAACGTTCGCACTTGTATCTAAAAACGCTCTATTACACTGTTTCGTTAACAATTACGATATTTACATGACCTCACAGATTTTCACCAACTTATTGCAGTACAGAACACTGTATCTCGCTAAATGACATCGTTCTTTAAGGTTTCACGATGCTTGCATGCGCTTTAACAAGAACATCACAACATAGCAGTTTCGCACTTGTAACGGTACAACACGCAGTATCTGGCTTGTTCATGCCAATTTGTGTGCTTTCACGACATTTCACCTATTGCAGTTTCGTACTCGCAATAAAACAACACTATCTCGTTAGATGACGTCCTTTTTGGTCGTTTCACGACGCTACCTAGCTTAAACTAACATAACAACCTAATATAACCTTCGCAGTACAATGTTAGAAAACGTTTTACTCGCTACTTTACAATGCTCTCTACAACATTACGACGGTTTCATGCGCTTTCACAATAGATATCGCAGTTCCCGACTTGTAATGGTGAAAAACACTGCATCTCACAAAGTGACATTGTTGAATGCGGTTTTACGACGGTTCATATCTTAACCTAACCTAACATTCGCACTTGTATCTAAAAACGCTCTATTACACTGTTTCGTTCACAATCACAATATTTGCATAACCTCACAGTTTTTCACCAACTTATTGCAGTACAGAACGCTGTATCTCGCTAAATGACATCGTTCTTTAAGGTTTCACGATGCTTGCATGCGCTTTAACGAGAATATCACAATATAGCAGTTTCGCACTTGTAAGGGTACAACACGCAATATCTGGCTTGTTCATGCCGTTTTGTGTGCTTTCACAACATTTCACCTATTAATGTTTCGTACATGCAATAAAACAACACTATCTCGTTAGATGACGTCCTTTTTGGTGGTTTCACGACGCTACCTAGCTTAAACTAACATAACTCAACCTAGTATAACCTTCGCACTTCTATCGTTAGAAAACGTTTTACTCGCTACTTTACAATGCTCTCTACAACACTACGACAGTTTCATGCGCTTTCACAATAGATATCGCAGTTCCCGACTTGTAATGGTGAAAAACACTGCATCTCACTTAGTGACATTGTTTAATGCGGTTTTATGACGGTTCATATCTTAACCTAACCAAACGTTCGCACTTGTATCTAAAAACGCTCTATTACACTGTTTCGTTCACATTTAAGATATTTGCATGACCTCACAGTCTTTCACCAACTTATTACAGTACAGAACGCTGTATCTCGCTAAATGACATCGTTCTTTAAGGTTTCACGATGCTTGCATGCGCTTTAACGAGAATATCACAATATAGCAGTTTCGCACTTGTAACGGTACAACACGCAGTATTTGGCTTGTTCATGCCGTTTTGTGTGCTTTCACAACATTTCACCTATCGCAGTTTCGTACTCGCAATAAAACAACACTATCTCGTTAGATGACATCGTTTTTGGTGGTTTCACGATGCTACCTAGCTCAAACTAACCTAACCTTCGCACTTCTGTCGTTAGAAAACGTTTTACTCACTACTTTACAATGTTTTCTACAAGATTACGACGGTTTCATGCACTTTCACATTAGATATCGCAGTTCCCGACTTGTAATGGTGAAAAACACTGCATCTCACAAAGTGACATTGTTTAATGCGGTTTTCCGACGGTTCACATCTTAACCTAACCTAACATTCGCACTTGTATCTCAAAACGCTCTATTACACTTTTTCATTTACAATTACGATATTTGCATAACCTCACAGTTTTTCACCAACTTATTACAGTACAGAACGCTGTCTCTCGCTAAATGACATCGTTCTTTAAGGTTTCACGATGCTTGCATGCGTTTTAACGAGAATATCACAACATACCAGTTTCGCACTTGTAACGGTACAACACGCAGTATTTGGCTTGTTCATGCCGTTTTGTGTGCTTTCACAACATTTCACCTATGGCAGTTTCGTACTCGCAATAAAACAACACTATCTCGTTAGATGACGTTGTTTTTGGGGGTTTCACGACGCTACCTTGCTTAAACTAACATAACTCAACCTAACTAAACCTTCGCGCTTCTATCGTTAGAAAACGTTTTACTCGCTACTTTACGTTGCTTTCTACAACATTACGACGGTTTCAAGCGCTTTCACATTAGATATCGCAGTTCCCGACTTGTAATGGTAAAAAACACTGCATCTCACTAAGTGACATTGTTTAATGCGGT
>NW_027464619.1:152500-162500 GCF_043290135.1 Rhipicephalus microplus
TTTACAATGTTTTCTACAAGATTACGACGGTTTCATGCGCTTTCACATTAGATATCGCAGTTCCCGACTTGTAATGGTGAAAAACACTGCATCTCACAAAGTGACATTGTTTAATGCGGTTTTCCGACGGTTCATATCTTAACCTAACCTAACATTCGCACTTGTATCTCAAAACGCTCTATTACACTGTTTCGTTTACAATTACGATATTTGCATAACCTTACAGATTTTCACCAACTTATTACAGTACAGAACGCTGTCTCTCGCTAAATGACATCGTTCTTTAAGGTTTCACGATGCTTGCATGCGCTTTAACGAGAATATCACAACATAGCAGTTTCGCACTTGTAACGGTACAACACGCAGTATCTGGCTTGTTCATGCCGTTTTGTGTGCTTTCACAACATTTCACCTATTGCAGTTTCGTACTCGCAATAAAACAACACTATCTTGTTAGATGACGTCCTTTTTGGTGGTTTCACGACGCTACCTAGCTTAAACTAACATAACAACCTAATATAACCTTCGCACTTCTATCGTTAGAAAACGTTTTACTCGCTACTTTACAATGCTCTCTACAACATTACGACGGTTTCATGCGCTTTCACAATAGATATCGCAGTTCCCGACTTGTAATGGTGAAAAACACTGCATCTCACTAAGTGACATTGTTTAATGCGGTTTTACGACGGTTCATATCTTAACCTAACCTAACGTTCGCACTTGTATCTAAAAACGCTCTATTACACTGTTTCGTTCACATTTAAGATATTTGCATGACCTCACAGTTTTTCACCAACTTATTACAGTACAGAACGCTGTATCTCGCTAAATGACATCGTTCTTTAAGGTTTCACGATGCTTGCATGCGCTTTAACGAGAATATCACAACATAGCAGTTTCGCACTTGTAACGGTACAACACGCAGTATTTGGCTTGTTCATGCCGTTTTGTGTGCTTTCACAACATTTCACATATCGCAGTTTCGTACTCGCAATAAAACAACACTATCTCGTTAGATGACGTCGTTTTTGGTGGTTTCACGACGCTACCTAGCTTAAACTAACATAACTCAACCTAACATAACCTTCGCACTTCTATCGTTAGAAAACGTTTTACTCGCTACTTTACATTGCTTTCTACAACATTACGACGGTTTCAAGCGCTTTCACATTAGATATCGCAGTTCCCGACTTGTAATGATGAAAAACACTGCATCTCACTAAGTGACATTGTTTAATGCGGTTTTACGACGGTTCATATCTTAACCTAACCTAACGTTCGCACTTGTATCTAAAAACGCTCTATTACACTGTTTCGTTCACATTTAAGATATTTGCATGACCTCACAGTTTTTCACCAACTTATTACAGTACAGAACGCTGTATCTCGCTAAATGACATCGTTCTTTAGGGTTTCACGATGCTTGCATGCGCTTTAACGAGAATATCACAACATAGCAGTTTCGCACTTGTAACGGTACAACACGCAGTATTTGGCTTGTTCATGCCGTTTTGTGTGCTTTCACAACATTTCACCTATCGCAGTTTCGTACTCGAATAAAACAACACTATCTCATCAGATGACGTCGTTTTTGGTGGTTTCACGACGCTACCTAGCTTAAACTAACATAACTCAACCTAACATAACCTTCGCACTTCTATCATTAGAAAACGTTTTACTCGCTACTTTTCATTGCTTTCTACAACATTACGACGGTTTCAAGCGCTTTCACATTAGATATCGCAGTTCCCGACTTGTAATGGTGAAAAACACTGCATCTCACTAAGTGAAATTGTTTAATGCGGTTTTACGACGGTTCATATCTTAACCTAACCTAACCTAACCTAACCCAACCCAACCCAACCTAACCTAACCTAAACTAACCTAACCCAACCTAACCTAACCTAACCTAACCAAACCTAACCTAACATAACCTAACCTAACCTAAGCTTACCTAACCTAACCTAACGTAACCTAACCTAACCTAACCCAACATAACCCAACCCAACCCAACCCAACCTAACCTAACCTATCCTAACCAAACCTAACCTAACCTAACCTAACCTAACCTAACGTAACCTAACCTAACCTAACCTAACGTAACCTAACCTAACCTAACCCAACCTAACCCAACCCAAGCCAACCCAACCCAAACACACCCAACCCAACCTAACCTAACCTAACCTTACCTAACCTAACCTAACCTAACCTAACCTAACGTAACCTAACCTAACCTAACCTACTGTAACCTAACCTTACCTAACCTAACGTAACCTAACCTAACCTAACCCAACCTAACCTAACCTAACCTAATCTAACCTAACCTAACCTAACCTAACCTAACGTAACCTAACCTAACCTAACCTAACCTAACCTAACGACGGTTGCAAGCGCTTTCACATTAAATATCGCAGTTCCCGACTTGTAATGGTGAAAAACACTGCATCTCACTAAGTGACATTGTTTAATGCGGTTTTACGATGGTTCATATCTTAACCTAACCTAACGTTCGCACTTGTATCTAAAAACGCTCTATTACACTGTTTCGTTAACAATTACGATATTTACGTGACCTCACAGTTTTTCACCAACTTATTGCAGTACAGAACGCTGTGTCTCGCTAAATGACATCGTTCTTTAAGGTTTCACGATGCTTGCATGCGCTTTAACGAGAATATCACAACATAGCAGTTTCGCACTTGTAACGGTACAACACGCAGTATCTGGCTTGTTCATGCCGTTTTGTGTGCTTTCACAACATTTCACCTATTGCAGTTTCGTACTCGCAATAAAACAACACTATCTTGTTAGATGACGTCCTTTTTGGTGGTTTCACGACGCTACCTAGCTTAAACTAACATAACAACCTAATATAACCTTCGCACTTCTATCGTTAGAAAACGTTTTACTCGCTACTTTACAATGCTCTCTACAACATTACGACGGTTTCATGCGCTTTCACAATAGATATCGCAGTTCCCGACTTGTAATGGTGAAAAACACTGCATCTCACTAAGTGACATTGTTTAATGCGGTTTTACGACGGTTCATATCTTAACCTAACCTAACGTTCGCACTTGTATCTAAAAACGCTCTATTACACTGTTTCGTTCACATTTAAGATATTTGCATGACCTCACAGTTTTTCACCAACTTATTACAGTACAGAACGCTGTATCTCGCTAAATGACATCGTTCTTTAAGGTTTCACGATGCTTGCATGCGCTTTAACGAGAATATCACAACATAGCAGTTTCGCACTTGTAACGGTACAACACGCAGTATTTGGCTTGTTCATGCCGTTTTGTGTGCTTTCACAACATTTCACATATCGCAGTTTCGTACTCGCAATAAAACAACACTATCTCGTTAGATGACGTCGTTTTTGGTGGTTTCACGACGCTACCTAGCTTAAACTAACATAACTCAACCTAACATAACCTTCGCACTTCTATCGTTAGAAAACGTTTTACTCGCTACTTTACATTGCTTTCTACAACATTACGACGGTTTCAAGCGCTTTCACATTAGATATCGCAGTTCCCGACTTGTAATGGTGAAAAACACTGCATCTCACTAAGTGACATTGTTTAATGCGGTTTTACGACGGTTCATATCTTAACCTAACCTAACCTAACCTAACCCAACCCAACCCAACCTAACCTAACCTAAACTAACCTAACCCAACCTAACCTAACCTAACCTAACCTAACCAAACCTAACCTAACATAACCTAACCTAACCTAACCTAACCTAACCTAACCTAACCTAACCTAACCTAACCCAACATAACCCAACCCAACCCAACCCAACCTAACCTAACCTATCCTAACCAAACCTAACCTAACCTAACCTAACCTAACGTAACCTAACCTAACCTAACCTAACGTAACCTAACCTAACCTAACGTAACCTAACCCAACCTAACCCAACCCAAGCCAACCCAACCCAACCACACCCAACCCAACCTAACCTAACATAACCTAACCTAACCTAACCTAACCTAACCTAACGTAACCTAACCTAACCTAACCTAACCTACTGTAACCTAACCTTACCTAACCTAACGTAACCTAACCTAACCTAACCCAACCTAACCTAACCTAACCTAATCTAACCTAACCTAACCTAACCCAACCTAACCTAACCTAACGTAACCTAACCTAACCTAACCTAACCTAACCTAACGACGGTTGCAAGCGCTATCACATTAAATATCGCGGTTCCCGACTTGTAATGGTGAAAAACACTGCATCTCACTAAGTGACATTGTTTAATGCGGTTTTACGACGGTTCATATCTTAACCTAACCTAACGCTCGCACTTGTACCTAAAAACGCTCTATTACACTGTTTCGTTAACAATTACGATATTTACATGACCTCACAGTTTTTCACCAACTTATTGCAGTACAAAACGCTGTCTCTCGCTAAATGACATCGTTCTTTAAGGTTTCACGATGCGTGCATGCGCTTTAACGAGAATATCACAACATAGCAGTTTCGCACTTGTAACGATACAACACGCAGTATCTGGCTTGTTCATGCCGTTTTGTGTGCTTTCACAACATTTCACCTATTGCAGTTTCGTACTCGCAATAAAACAACACTATCTCGTTAGATGACGTCCTTTTTGGTGGTTTCACGACGCTACCTAGCTTAAACTAACATAACAACCTAATATAACCTTCGCACTTCTATCGTTAGAAAACATTTCACTCGCTACTTTACAATGCTCTCTACAACATTACGACGGTTTCATGCGCTTTCACAATTGATATCGCAGTTCCCGACTTGTAATGGTGAAAAACACTGCATCTCACTTAGTGACATTGTTTAATGCGGTTTTACGACGGTTCATATCTTAACCTAACCTAACGTTCGCACTTGTATCTAAAAACGCTCTATTTAACTGTTTCGTTCAAAATTACGATATTTACATGACCTCACAGTTTTTCACCAACTTATTACAGTACAGAACGCTGTATCTCGTAAATTGACATCGTTTTTTAAAGTTTCGCGATACTTGCATGCGCTTTAACGAGAATATCACAATAAAGCAGTTTCACACTTGTAACGGAACAAGACGCAGTATCTGGCTAGTTCATGCCATTTTGTGTGCTTTCACAACATTTCACCTACCGCAGTTTCGTACTCGCAATAAAACAACACTATCTTGTTAGATGACGTCGTTTTTGGTGGTTTCACGACGCTACCTAGCTTAAACTAACATAACAACCTAATATAACCTTCGCACTTCTATCGTTAGAAAACGTTTTACTCGCTACTTTACAATGCTCTCTACAACATTACGACGGTTTCATGCGCTTTCACAATAGATATCGCAGTTCCCGACTTGTAATGGTGAAAAACACTGCATCTCACTAAGTGACATTGTTTAATGCGGTTTTACGACGGTTCATATCTTAACCTAACCTAACGTTCGCACTTGTATCTAAAAACGCTCTATTACACTGTTTCGTTCACATTTAAGATATTTGCATGACCTCACAGTTTTTCACCAACTTATTACAGTACAGAACGCTGTATCTCGCTAAATGACATCGTTCTTTAAGGTTTCACGATGCTTGCATGCGCTTTAACGAGAATATCACAACATAGCAGTTTCGCACTTGTAACGGTACAACACGCAGTATTTGGCTTGTTCATGCCGTTTTGTGTGCTTTCACAACATTTCACATATCGCAGTTTCGTACTCGCAATAAAACAACACTATCTCGTTAGATGACGTCGTTTTTGGTGGTTTCACGACGCTACCTAGTTTAAACTAACATAACTCAACCTAACATAACCTTCGCACTTCTATCGTTAGAAAACGTTTTACTCGCTACTTTACATTGCTTTCTACAACATTACGACGGTTTCAAGCGCTTTCACATTAGATATCGCAGTTCCCGACTTGTAATGGTGAAAAACACTGCATCTCACTAAGTGACGTTGTTTAATGCGGTTTTACGACGGTTCATATCTTAACCTAACCTAACCTAACCTAACCTAACCCAACCCAACCCAACCTAACCTAACCTAAACTAACCTAACCCAACCTAACCTAACCTAACCTAACCTAACCAAACCTAACCTAACATAACCTAACCTAACCTAACCTAACCTAACGTAACCTAACCTAACCTAACCCAACATAACCCAACCCAACCCAACCCAACCTGACCTAACCTATCCTAACCAAACCTAACCTAACCTAACCTAACCTAACGTAACCTAACCTAACCTAACCTAACGTAACCTAACCTAACCTAACCTAACGTAACCTAACCCAACCTAACCCAACCCAAGCCAACCCAACCCAACCACACCCAACCCAACCTAACCTAACATAACCTAACCTAACCTAACCTAACCTAACCTAACGTAACCTAACCTAACCTAACCTAACCTACTGTAACCTAACCTTACCTAACCTAACGTAACCTAACCTAACCTAACCCAACCTAACCTAACCTAACCTAATCTAACCTAACCTAACCTAACCCAACCTAACCTAACCTAACGTAACCTAACCTAACCTAACCTAACGACGGTTGCAAGCGCTTTCACATTAAATATCGCAGTTCCCGACTTGTAATGGTGAAAAACACTGCATCTCACTAAGTGACATTGTTTAATGCGGTTTTACGACGGTTCATATCTTAACCTAACCTAACGCTCGCACTTGTATCTAAAAACGCTCTATTACACTGTTTCGTTAACAATTACGATATTTACATGACCTCACAGTTTTTCACCAACTTATTGCAGTACAAAACGCTGTCTCTCGCTAAATGACATCGTTCTTTAAGGTTTCACGATGCGTGCATGCGCTTTAACGAGAATATCACAACATAGCAGTTTCGCACTTGTAACGATACAACACGCAGTATCTGGCTTGTTCATGCCGTTTTGTGTGCTTTCACAACATTTCACCTATTGCAGTTTCGTACTCGCAATAAAACAACACTATCTCGTTAGATGACGTCCTTTTTGGTGGTTTCACGACGCTACCTAGCTTAAACTAACATAACAACCTAATATAACCTTCGCACTTCTATCGTTAGAAAACGTTTCACTCGCTACTTTACAATGCTCTCTACAACATTACGACGGTTTCATGCGCTTTCACAATTGATATCGCAGTTCCCGACTTGTAATGGTGAAAAACACTGCATCTCACATAGTGACATTGTTTAATGCGGTTTTACGACGGTTCATATCTTAACCTAACCTAACGTTCGCACTTGTATCTAAAAACGCTCTATTTAACTGTTTCGTTCAAAATTACGATATTTACATGACCTCACAGTTTTTCACCAACTTATTACAGTACAGAACGCTGTATCTCGTAAATTGACATCGTTTTTTAAAGTTTCGCGATACTTGCATGCGCTTTAACGAGAATATCACAATAAAGCAGTTTCACACTTGTAACGGAACAAGACGCAGTATCTGGCTAGTTCATGCCATTTTGTGTGCTTTCACAACATTTCACCTACCGCAGTTTCGTACTCGCAATAAAACAACACTATCTTGTTAGATGACGTCGTTTTTGGTGGTTTCACGACGCTACCTAGCTTAAACTAACATAACTCAACCTAACATAACCTTCGCACTTCTATCGTTAGAAAACGTTTTACTCGCTACTTTACATTGCTTTCTACAACATTACGACGGTTTCAAGCGCTTTCACATTAGATATCGCAGTTCCCGACTTGTAATGGTGAAAAACACTGCATCTCACTAAGTGACATTGTTTATAGCGGTTTTACGACGGTTCATATCTTAACCTAACCTAACCTAACCTAACCTAACCCCACCCAACCCAACCTAACCTAACCTAAACTAACTTAACCCAACCTAACCTAACCTAACCTAACCTAACCTAATCAAACCTAACCTAACATAACCTAACCTAACCTAACCTAACCTAACCTAACGTAACCTAACCTAACCTAACCCAACCTAACCCAACCCAAGCCAACCCAACCCAACCACACCTAACCTAACCTAACCTAACCTAACCTAACCTAACCTAACCTACTGTAACCTAACCTTACCTAACCTAACGTAACCTAACCTAACCTAACCCAACCTAACCTAACCTAATCTAACCTAACCTAACCTAACCTAACCTAACCTAACCTAACCTAACCTAACGTAACGACGGTTGCAAGCGCTTTCACATTAAATATCGCAGTTCCCGACTTGTAATGGTGAAAAACACTGCATCTCACTAAGTGACATTGTTTAATGCGGTTTCACGACGGTTCATATCTTAACCTAACCTAACGTTCGCACTTGTATCTAAAAACGCGCTATTACACGTTTTCGTTAACAATTACGATATTTACATGACCTCACAGTTTTTCACCAACTTATTGCAGTACAGAACGCTGTCTCTCGCTAAATGACATCGTTCTTTAAGGTTTCACGATGCTTGCATGCGCTTTAACGAGAATATCACAACATAGCAGTTTCGCACTTGTAACGGTACAACACGCAGTATCTGGCTTGTTCATGCCGTTTTGTGTGCTTTCACAACATTTCACCTGTTGCAGTTTCGTACTCGCAATAAAACAACACTATCTCGTTAGATGACGTCCTTTTTGGTGGTTTCACGACGCTACCTAGCTTAAACTAACATAACAACCTAATATAACCTTCGCACTTCTATCGTTAGAAAACGTTTTACTCGCTACTTTACAATGCTCTCTACAACATTACGACGGTTTCATGCGCTTTCACAATAGATATCGCAGTTCCCGACTTGTAATGGTGAAAAACACTGCATCTCACTAAGTGACATTGTTTAATGCGGTTTTACGACGGTTCATATCTTAACCCAACCTAACGTTCGCACTTGTATCTAAAAACGCTCTATTACATTGTTTCGTTCACATTTAAGATATTTGCATTACCTCACAGTTTTTCACCAACTTATTACAGTACAGAACGCTGTATCTCGCTAAATGACATCGTTCCTTAAGGTTTCACGATGCTTGCATGCGCTTTAACGAGAATATCACAACAAGCAGTTTCGCACTTATAACTGTACAACACGCAATATTTGGCTAGTTCATGCCGTTTTGTGTGCTTTCACAACATTTCACCTATCGCAGTTTCGTACTCGCAATAAAACAACACTATCTCGTTAGATTACGTCGTATTTGGTGGTTTCACGACGCTACCTAGCTTAAACTAACATAACTCAACCTAACATAACCTTCGCACTTCTATCGTTAGAAAACGTTTTACTCGCTACTTTACATTGCTTTCTACAACATTACGACGGTTTCAAGCGCTTTCACATTAGATATCGCAGTTCCCGACTTGTAATGGTGAAAAACACTGCATCTAAATAAGTGACATTGTTTAATGCGGTTTTACGACGGTTCATATCTTAACCTAACCTAACCTAACCTAACCTAACCTAACCCAACCTAACCTAACCTAACCTAACCTAACCTTACCTTACCTAACCTCACCTAACCTAACGTAACCTAACCTAACCTAACCTAACGTAACCTAACCTAACCTAACCTAACCCAACATAACCCAACCCAACCCAACCCAACCTAACCTAACCTAACCTAACCAAACCTAACCTAACCTAACCTAACGTAACCTAACCTAACCTAACCTAACGTAACCTAACCTAACCTAACCCAACCTAACCCAACCCAACCCAACCACACCCAACCCAACCTAACCTAACCTAACCTAACCTTACCTAACCTAACCTAACCTACTGTAACCTAACCTTACCTAACCTAACGTAACCTAACCTAACCTAACCCAACCTAACCTAACCTAACCTAACCTAAGCTAACCTAACCTAACCTAACCAAACATAATCTAACCTAACCTAACCTAACCTAACCTAACGTAACCTAACCTAACCTAACCTAACGACGGTTGCAAGCGCTTTCACATTAGATATCGCAGTTCCCGACTTGTAATGGTGAAAAACACTGCATCTCACTAAG
>NW_027464619.1:167500-170000 GCF_043290135.1 Rhipicephalus microplus
TCTCACTAAGTGACGTTGTTTAATGCGGTTTTACGACGGTTCATATCTTAACCTAACCTAACGTTCGCACTTGTATCTAAAAACGCTCTATCACACTGTTTCATTCACATTTAAGATATTTGCATCACCTCACAGTTTTTCACCAACTTATTACAGTACAGAACGCTGTATCTCGCTAAATGACATCGTTCTTTAAGGTTTCACGATGCTTGCATGCGCTTTAACGAGAATATCACAACATAGCAGTTTCGCACTTGTAACGGTACAACACGCAGTATTTGGCTTGTTCATGCCGTTTTGTGTGCTTTCACAACATTTCACCTATCGCAGTTTCGTACTCGAAATAAAAACACTATCTCGTTAGATGACGTCGTTTTTGGTGGTTTCACGACGCTACCTAGCTTAAACTAACATAACTCAACCTAACATAACCTTCGCACTTCTATCGTTAGAAAACGTTTTACTAGCTACTTTACATTGCTTTCTACAACATTACGACGGTTTCAAGCGCTTTCACATTAGATATCGCAGTTCCCGACTTGTAATGGTGAAAAACACTGCATCTCACTAAGTGACATTGTTTAATGCGGTTTTACGACGGTTCATATCTTAACCTAACCTAACCTAACCTAACCCAACCCAACCCAACCTAACCTAACCTAAACTAACCTAACCCAACCTAACCTAACCTAACCTAACCTAACCAAATTCAACCTAACATAACCTAACCTAACCTAACCTAACCTTACCTAACCTAACCTAACCTAACGTAACCTAACCTAACCTAACGTGACGTAACCTAACCTAACCTAACCTAACCCAACATAACCCAACCCAACCCAACCCAACCCAACCTAACCTAACCTAACCTAACCAAACCTAACCTAACCTAACCTAACCTAACCTACTGTAACCTAACCTTACCTAACCTAACGTAACCTAACCTAACCTAACCCAACCTAACCTAACCTAATCTAACCTAACCTAACCTAACCAAACCAAACCTAACCTAACCTAACCTAACCTAACGTAACCTAACGTAACCTAACCTAACCTAACGACGGTTGCAAGCGCTTTCACATTAGATATCGCAGTTCCCGACTTGTAATGGTGAAAAACACTGCATCTCACTGAGTGACATTGTTAAATGCGGTTTTACGACGGTTCATATCTTAACCTAACCTAACCTAACCTGACCCAACCCCACCCAACCTAACCTAACCTAATCTAACATAACCTAACCTAACCAAACCTAACCTAACCTAACCTAACCTAACCTAACCTAACCTAACCTAACCTAACCTATCGACGGTTGCAAGCGCATTCACATTAGATATCGCAGTTCCCGACTTGTAATGGTGAAAAACACTGCATCTCACTAAGTGAATTTGTTTAATGCGGTTTTACGACGGTTCATATCTTAACCTAACCTAACGTTCGCACTTGTATCTAAAAACGCTCTATTACACTGTTTCGTTAACAATTACGATATTTACATGACCTCACAGATTTTCACCAACTTATTGCAGTACAGAACACTGTATCTCGCTAAATGACATCGTTCTTTAAGGTTTCACGATGCTTGCATGCGCTTTAACGAGAACATCACAACATAGCAGTTTCGCACTTGTAAAGGTACAACACGCAGTATCTGGCTTGTTCATGCCGTTTTGTGTGCTTTCACAACATTTCACCTATTGCAGTTTCGTACTCGCAATAAAACAACACTATCTCGTTAGATGACGTCGTTTTTGGTGGTTTCACGACGCTACCTAGCTTAAACTAACATAACTCAACCTAACATAAACTTCGCACTTCTATCTTTAGAAAACGTTTTACTCGCTACTTTACATTGCTTTCTACAACATTACGACGATTTCAAGCGCTTTCACATTAGATATCGCAGTTCCCGACTTGTAATAGTGAAAAACACTGCATCTCACTAAGTGACATTGTTTAATGCGGTTTTATGACGGTTCATATCTCAACCCAACCTAACCTAACTTAACCTAACCCAACCCAACCCAACCTAACCTAACCTAAACTAACCTAGCCCAACCTAACCTAACCTAACCTAACGTAACCTAACCTAACCTAACCTAACCTAACCTTACCTAACCTAACGTAACCTAACCTAACCTAACCCAACCTAACCTAACCTAACCTAACCTAACCTAATCTAACCTAACCTAACCTAACCAAACCTAACCTAACGTAACCTAACCTAACCTAACCTAACGACAGTTGCAAGCGCTTTCACATTATATATCGCAGTTCCCGACTTGTAATGGTGAAAAACACTGCATCTCACTAAGTGAATTTGTTTAATGCGGTTTTACGACGGTTCATATCTTAACCTAACCTAACGTTCGCATTTGTATCTAAAAACGCTCTATTACACTGTTTCGTTAACAATTACGATATTTACATGACCTCACAGATTTTCACCAACTTATTGCAGTACAGAACACTGTATCTCGCTAATTGACATCGTTCTTTA
>NW_027464619.1:175000-192500 GCF_043290135.1 Rhipicephalus microplus
TGCGGTTTTCCGACGGTTCATATCTTAACCTAACCTAACATTCGCACTTGTATCTCAAAACGCTCTATTACACTGTTTCGTTTACAATTACGATATTTGCATAACCTTACAGATTTTCACCAACTTATTACAGTACAGAACGCTGTCTCTCGCTAAATGACATCGTTCTTTAAGGTTTCACGATGCTTGCATGCGCTTTAACGAGAATATCACAACATACCAGTTTCGCACTTGTAACGGTACAACACGCAATATTTGGCTTGTTCATGCCGTTTTGTGTGCTTTCACAACATTTCACATATGGCAGTTTCGTACTCGCAATAAAACAACACTATCTCGTTAGATGACGTTGTTTTTGGTGGTTTCACGACGCTACCTGGCTTAAACTAACATAACTAAACCTAACTAAACCTTCGCCCTTCTATCGTTAGAAAACGTTTTACTCGCTACTTTACATTGCTTTCTACAACATTACGACGGTTTCAAGCGCTTTCACATTAGATATCGCAGTTCCCGACTTGTAATGGTAAAAAACACTGCATCTCACTAAGTGACATTGTTTAATGCGGTTTTACGACGGTTCATATCTTAACCTAACCTAACCTAACCTAACCTAACCCAACCCAACCCAACCCAGCCTAACCTAACTTAACCTAACCTAACCTAACCCAACCCAACCCAACCTAACCTAACCTAAACTAACCTAACCTAACCTAACCTAACGTCCCCTAACCTAACCTAACCTAACCCAACCTAACCCAACCCAACCCAACCACACCCAACCCAACCTAACCTAACCTAACCTAACCTTACCTAACCTAACCTAACCTAACCTAACCTAACGTAACGTAACCTAACCTAACCTAACCTACTGTAACCTAACCTTACCTAACCTAACGTAACCTAACCTAACCCAACCTAACCAAACCTAACCTAACCTAATCTAACCTAACCTAACCTAACCAAACCTAACCTAACCTAGCCTACCCTAACCTAACCTAACCTAACCAAACCTAACCTAACCTAACCTAACCTAACGACGGTTGCAAGCGCTTTCACATTAGATATCGCAGTTCCCAACTTGTAAAGGTGAAAAACACTGCATCTGACTAAGTGACATTGTGTAATGCGGTTTTATGACGGTTCATATCTTGACCTAACCTAACATTCGCACTTGTATCCAAAAACGCTCTATTACACTGTTACGTTTACATCGAAGATATTTGCATGAACTCACAGTTTTTCTCCAACCTATTACAGTACAGAACGCTGTATATCGCTAAATGACATCATTCTTCAAGGTTTCACGATGCTTGCATGCGCTTTAACGAGAATATCACAACATAGCAGTTTCGCACTTGTAACGATACAACACGCAGTATTTGGCTTGTTCATGCCGTTTTGTGTGCTTTCACAACATTTCACCCATAGCAGTTTCGTACATGAAATAAAACAATTATATCTCGTTAGATGACGTCCTTTTTGGTGGTTTCACGATGCTACCTAGCTTAAACTAACATAATTCAACCTAACATAACCTTCGCACTTCTATCGTTAGAAAACGTTTTACTCGCTACTTTACAATGCTCTCTACAACATTACGACGGTTTCATGCACTTTCACATTAGATATCGCAGTTCCCGACTTGTAATGGTGAAAAACACTGCATCTTACAAAGTGAGATTGTTTAATGCGGTTTTACGACGGTTCATATCTTAACCTAACCTAACATTCGCGCTTGTATCTCAAAACGCTCTATTACACTGTTTCGTTCACAATTACGATATTTGCATGACCTCACAGTTATTCACCAACTTATTACAGTACAGAACGCTGTCTCTCGCTAAATGGCATCATTCTTTAAGGTTTCACGATGCTTGCATGCGCTTTAACGAGAATATCACAACATAGCAGTTTCGCACTTGTAACGGTACAACACGCAGTATTTGGCTTGTTCATGCCGTTTTGTGTGCTTTCACAACATTTCACCTATCGCAGTTTCGTATTCGCAATAAAACAACAGTATCTCGTTAGATGACGTCGTTTTTGGTGGTTTCACGACGCTACCTAGCTTAAACTAACATAACTCAACCTAACATAACCTTCGCACTTCTATCGTTAGAAAACGTTTTACTCGCTACTTTACATTGCTTTCTACAACATTACGACGGTTTCAAGCGCTTTCACATTAGATATCGCAGTTCCCAACTTGTAAAGGTGAAAAACACTGCATCTCAGTAAGTGACATTGTTTAATGCGGTTTTACGACGGTTCATACCTTAACCTAACGTAACCTAACCTAACCTAACCTAACCTAACCTAACCCAACCCAACCTAACCTAACCTAACCTAAACTAACCTAACCCAACCTAACCTAACCTAACCTAACCTAACCCAACCTAACCCAACACAACCTAACCTAACCTAAGCTAACCTAACCTAACCTAACCAAACCTAACCTAGCCTAACCTAACGTAACCTAACCTAACCTAATCTAACGTAACCTAACCTTACCTAACCTAACCTAACCTAACGTAACCTAACCTAACCTAACATAACCTAACGTAACCTAACCTAACCTAACTTAACGTAACCTAACCTAACCTAACCCGACCTAACCCAACCCAACCCAACCCAACAACACCCAACCCAACCTAACCTAACCTAACCTAACCTTACCTAACCTAACCAAATTACCCTTACCTAACCTAACCTAACCTAACGTAACCTAACGTAACCTAACCTAACCTAACCTAACCCAACCTAACCTAACCTAACCTAACCCAACTCAACCCAACCTAACCTAATCTAACCTAACCTAACCTAACCTAACCAAACCTAACCTAACCTAACCTAACCTAACCCAACTCAACTCAACCCAACCTAACCTAATCTAACCTAACCTAACCTAACCTAACCAAACCTAACCTAACCTAACCTAACCTAACCTAACCTAACGACGGTTTCATGCGCTTTCACATTAGATATCGCAGTTCCCGACTCGTAATGGTGAAAAACACTGCATCTCACAAAGTGACAGTGTTTAATGCGGTTTTACGACGGTTCATATCTTAACCTAACCTAACATTCGCACTTGTATCTCAAAACGCTCTATTACACTGTTTCGTTCACAATTACGATATTTGCATGACCTCACAGTTATTCACCAACTTATTACAGTACAGAACGCTGTCTCTCGCTAAATGGCATCATTCTTTAAGGTTTCACGATGCTTGCATGCGCTTTAACGAGAATATCACAACATAGCAGTTTCGCACTTGTAACGGTACAACACGCAGTATTTGGCTTGTTCATGCCGTTTTGTGTGCTTTCACAACATTTCACCTATCGCAGTTTCGTATTCGCAATAAAACAACAGTATCTCGTTAGATGACGTCGTTTTTGGTGGTTTCACGACGCTACCTAGCTTAAACTAACATAACTCAACCTAACATAACCTTCGCACTTCTATCGTTAGAAAACGTTTTACTCGCTACTTTACATTGCTTTCTACAACATTACGACGGTTTCAAGCGCTTTCACATTAGATATCGCAGTTCCCAACTTGTAAAGGTGAAAAACACTGCATCTCAGTAAGTGACATTGTTTAATGCGGTTTTACGACGGTTCATACCTTAACCTAACGTAACCTAACCTAACCTAACCTAACCTAACCCAACCCAACCTAACCTAACCTAACCTAAACTAACCTAACCCAACCTAACCTAACCTAACCTAACCTAACCCAACCTAACCCAACACAACCTAACCTAACCTAAGCTAACCTAACCTAACCTAACCAAACCTAACCTAGCCTAACCTAACGTAACCTAACCTAACCTAATCTAACGTAACCTAACCTTACCTAACCTAACCTAACCTAACGTAACCTAACCTAACCTAACATAACCTAACGTAACCTAACCTAACCTAACTTAACGTAACCTAACCTAACCTAACCCGACCTAACCCAACCCAACCCAACCCAACAACACCCAACCCAACCTAACCTAACCTAACCTAACCTTACCTAACCTAACCAAATTACCCTTACCTAACCTAACCTAACCTAACGTAACCTAACGTAACCTAACCTAACCTAACCTAACCCAACCTAACCTAACCTAACCTAACCCAACTCAACCCAACCTAACCTAATCTAACCTAACCTAACCTAACCTAACCAAACCTAACCTAACCTAACCTAACCTAACCCAACTCAACTCAACCCAACCTAACCTAATCTAACCTAACCTAACCTAACCTAACCAAACCTAACCTAACCTAACCTAACCTAACCTAACCTAACGACGGTTTCATGCGCTTTCACATTAGATATCGCAGTTCCCGACTCGTAATGGTGAAAAACACTGCATCTCACAAAGTGACAGTGTTTAATGCGGTTTTACGACGGTTCATATCTTAACCTAACCTAACATTCGCACTTGTATCTCAAAACGCTCTATTACACTGTTTCGTTAAAATTACGATATTTGCATGTCCTCACAGTTTTTCACCAACTTATTACAGTACAGAACGCTGTCTCTCGCTAAATGACATCATTCTTTAAGGTTTCACGATGCTTGCATGCGGTTTAACGAGAATCTCACAATATAGCAGTTTCGCACTTGTAACGGTAGAACACGCAGTATTTGGCTTGTTCATGCCGTTTTGTGTGCTTTCACAACATTTAACCTATCGCAGTTTTATACTCGCAATAAAACAACACTATCTCGTTAGATGACGTCGTTTTTGGTAGTTTCACGACGCTACCTAGCTCAAACTAACCTAACCTAACCTAACCTTCGCACTTCTATCGTTAGAAAACGTTTTACTCGCAACTTTACAATGTTTTCTACAAGATTACGACAGTTTCATGCGCTTTCACAATACATATCGCAGTTCCCGACTTGTAATGGTGAAAAACACTGCATCTCACTTAGTGACATGCGGTTTTACGACGGTTCATATCTTAACCTAACCTAACGTTCGCACTTGTATCTAAAAACGCTCTATTACACTATTTTGTTCACATTTAAGATATTTGCATGACATCACAGTTTTTCTCCAACTTATTACAGTACAGAACGCTGCATATCGCTAAATGACATCATTCTTTAAGGTTTCACGATGCTTGCATACGCTTTAACGAGAATATCACATTATAGCAGTTTCGCACTTGTAACGGTACAACACGCAGTATCTGGCTCGTTCATGCCGGTTTGTGTACTTTCACAACATTTCACCTATTGCAGTTTCGTACATGCAATAAAACAACACTATCTCGTTAGATGACGTCCTTTTTGGTGGTCTCACGAAGCTACCTAGCTCAAACTAACCTAACCTAACCTAACCTTCGCACTTCTGTCGTTAGAAAACGTTTTACTGACTACTTTACAATGTTTTCTACAACATTACGACAGTTTCATGCGCTTTCACAATAGATATCGCAGTTCCCGACTTGTAATGGTGAAAAACACTGCATCTCAGTTACATTGTTTCATGCGGTTTTACGACGGTTCATATCTTAACCTAACCTAACATTCGCACTTGTATCTCAAAACGCTCTATTACACTGTTTCGTTTACAATTACGATATTTGCATAACCTCACAGTTTTTCACCAACTTATTACAGTACAGAACGCTGTCTCTCGCTAAATGACATCGTTCTTTAAGGTTTCACGATGCTTGCATGCGCTTTAACGAGAATATCACAACATACCAGTTTCGCACTTGTAACGGTACAACACGCAGTATTTGGCTTGTTCATGCCGTTTTGTGTGCTTTCACAACATTTCACCTATGGCAGTTTCGTACTCGCAATAAAACAACACTATCTCTTTAGATGACATCGTTTTTGGTGGTTTCACGATGCTACCTAGCTCAAACTAACCTAACCTAGCCTAACCTTCGCACTTCTGTCGTTAGAAAACGTTTTACTCACTACTTTACAATGTTTTCTACAAGATTACGACGGTTTCATGCGCTTTCACATTAGATGTCGCAGTTCCCGACTTGTAATGGTGAAAAACACTGCATCTCACAAAGTGACATTGTTTAATGCGGTTTTCCGACGGTTCATATCTTAACCTAACCTAACATTCGCACTTGTATCTCAACACGCTCTATTACACTGTTTCGTTTACAATTACGATATTTGCATAACCTCACAGTTTTTCACCAACTTATTACAGTACAGAACGCTGTCTCTCGCTAAATGACATCGTTCTTTAAGGTTTCACGATGCTTGCATGCGCTTTAACGAGAATATCACAACATACCAGTTTCGCACTTGTAACGGTACAACACGCAGTATTTGGCTTGTTCATGCCGTTTTGTGTGCTTTCACAACATTTCACCTATGGCAGTGTCGTACTCGCAATAAAACAACACTATCTCGTTAGATGACGTGTTTTTTGGTGGTTTCACGACGCTACCTGTCTTAAACTAACATAACTCAACCTAACTAAACCTTCGCACTTCTATCGTTAGAAAACGTTTTACTCGCTACTTTACATTGCTTTCTACAACATTACGACGGTTTCAAGCGCTTTCACATTAGATATCGCAGTTCCCGACTTGTAATGGTGAAAAACACTGCATCTAAATAAGTGACATTGTTTAATGCGGTTTTACGACGGTTCATATCTTAACCTAACCTAACCTAACCCAACCCAACCCAACCCAACCTAACCTAACCTAAACTAACCTAACCCAACCTAACCTAACCTAACCTAACCTAACCAAACCTAACCTAACCTAACCTAACCTTACCTTACCTAACCTAACCTAACCTAACGTAACCTAACCTAACCTAACCTAACGTAACCTAACCTAACCTAACCTAACCCAACATAACCCAACCCAACCCAACCCAACCTAACCTAACCTAACCTAACCAAACCTAACCTAACCTAACCTAACGTAACCTAACCTAACCTAACCTAACGTAACCTAACCTAACCTAACCCAACCTAACCCAACCCAACCCAACCACACCCAACCCATCCTAACATAACCTAACCTAACCTTACCTAACCTAACCCAACCCAACCAAACCTAACCTAACCTAATCTAACCTAACCTAACCTAACCTAACCAAACCTAACCTAACCTAACCTACCCTAACCTAACCTAACCTAACCAAACCTAACCTAACCTAACCTAACGACGGTTGCAAGCGCTTTCACAATAGATATCGCAGTTTCCGACTTGTAATGGTGAAAAACACTGCATCTCACTAAGTGACATTGTTTAATGCGGTTTTACGACGGCTCATATCTCAACCTAACCTAACGTTCGCACTTGTATCTAAAAACGCTCTATTACACTGTTTCTTTCACATTTAAGATATTTGCATGACCTCACAGTTTTTCACCAACTTATTACAGTACAGAACGCTGTATCTCGCTAAATGACATCGTTCTTTAAGGTTTCACGATGCTTGCATGCGCTTTAACGAGAATATCACAACATAGCAGTTTCGCACTTGTAACTGTACAACACGCAGTATTTGGCTTGTTCATGCCGTTTTGTGTGCTTTCACAACATTTCACCTATCGCAGTTTCGTACTCGCAATAAAACAACACTATCTCGTTAGATGACGTCGTTTTTGGTGGTTTCACGACGCTACCTAGCTTAAACTAACATAACTCAACCTAACATAACCTTCGCACTTCTATCGTTAGGAAACGTTTTACTCGCTACTTCACATTGCTTTCTACAACATTACGACGGTTTCAAGCGCTTTCACATTAGATATCGCAGTTCCCGACTTGTAATGGTGAAAAACACTGCATCTAAATAAGTGACATTGTTTAATGCGGTTTTACGACGGTTCATATCTTAACCAAACCTAACCTAACCCAACCCAACCCAACCCAACCTAACCTAACCTAAACTAACCTAACCCAACCTAACCTAACCTAACCTAACCTAACCTAACCAAACCTAACCTAACATAACCTAACCTAACCTAACCTTACCTTACCTAACCTAACCTAACCTAACGTAACCTAACCTAACCTAACCTAACGTAACCTAACCTAACCTAACCTAACCCAAATTAACCCAACCCAACCCAACCCAACCCAACCTAACCTAACCTAACCTAACCAAACCTAACCTAACCTAACGTAACCTAACCTAACCTAACCTAACGTAACCTAACCTAACCTAACCCAACCTAACCCAACCCAACCCAACCACACCCAACCCAACCTAACATAACCTAACCTAACCTTACCTAACCTAACCTAACCTAACCTAACCTACTGTAACCTAACCTTACCTAACCTAACGTAACCTAACCTAACCTAACCCAACCTAACCTAACCTAACCTAACCTAATCTAACCTAACCTAACCTAACCAAACGTAATCTAACCTAACCTAACCTAACCTAACGTAACCTAACCTAACATAACCTAACCTAACGACGGTTGCAAGCGCTTTCACATTAGATATCGCAGTTCCCGACTTGTAATGGTGAAAAACACTGCATCTCACTAAGTGACATTGTTTAACGCGGTTTTATGACGGTTCATATCTTAACCTAACCTAACGTTCGCACTTGTATCTAAAAACGCTCTATTACACTGTTTCGTTAACAATTACGATATTTACATGACCTCACAGTTTTTCACCAACTTATAACAGTACAGAACGCTGTATCTCGCTATATGACATCGTTTTTTAAAGTTTCACGATACTTGCATGCGCTTTAACGAGAATATCACAATAAAGCAGTTTCGCACTTGTAACGGCACAAGACGCAGTATCTGGCTAGTTCATGCATTTTTGTGTGCTTTCACGATATTTCACCTATCGCAGTTTCGAACTCGCAAAAAACAACACTATCTCGTTAGATGACATTGTTTTTGGTGGTTTCACGATGCTACCTAGCTCAAACTAACCTAACCTAACCTAACCTTCGCACTTCTATCGTTAGAAAACGTTTTACTCACTACTTTACAATGTTTTCTACAAGATTACGATGGTTTCATGCGCTTTCACATTAGATATCGCAGTTCCCGACTTGTAATGGTGAAAAACACTGCATCTCACAAAGTGACATTGTGGTTTTACGACGGTTCATATCTTGACCTAACCTAACGTTCGCACTTGTATCTAAAAACGCTCTATTACATTGTTTCGTTCACAATTACGATATTTACATGACCTCACAGTTTTTCACCAACTTATTACAGTACAGAACGCTGTATCTCGCTAAATGGCATCGTTCTTTGAGGTTTCACGATACTTGCATGCGCTTTAACGAGTATATCACAATAAAGCAGTTTCACACTTGTAACGGAACAAGACGCACTATCTGGCTGGTTCATGCCATTTTGTGTGCTTTCACAACATTTCACCTACCGCAGTTTCGTACTCGCAATAAAACAACACTATCTCGTTAGATGACATCGTGTTTGGTGGTTTCACGATGCTACCTAGCTCAAACTAACCTAACCTAACCTAACCTTCGCACTTCTGTCGTCAGAAAACGTTTTACTCACTACTTTACAATGTTTTCTACAAGATTACGACGGTTTCATGCGCCTTTACATTAGATATCGCAGTTCCCGACTTGTAATGGTGAAAAACACTGCATCTCACAAAGTGACATTGTTGAATGCGGTTTTACGACGGTTCATATCTTAACCTAACCTAACATTCGCACTTGTATCTAAAAGCGCTCTATTACACTGTTTCGTTCACAATCACAATATTTGCATAACCTCACAGTTTTTCACCAACTTATTGCAGTACAGAACGCTGTATCTCGCTAAATGACATCGTTCTTTAAGGTTTCACGATGCTTGCATGCGCTTTAACGAGAATATCACAATATAGCAGTTTCGCACTTGTAACGGTACAACACGCAATATCTGGCTTGTTCATGCCGTTTTGTGTGCTTTCACAACATTTCACCTATTACAGTTTCGTACATGCAATAGAACAACACTATCTCGTTAGATGACGTCCTTTTTGGTGGTTTCACGACGCTACCTAGCTTAAACTAACATAACTCAACCTAGTATAACCTTCGCACTTCTATCGTTAGAAAACGTTTTACTCGCTACTTTACAATGCTCTCTACAACACTACGACAGTTTCATGTGCTTTCTCAATAGATATCGCAGTTCCCGACTTGTAATAGTGAAAAACACTGCATCTCACAAAGTGACATTGTTTAATGCGGTTTTACGACGGTTCATATCTTAACCTAACCTAACGTTCGCACTTGTGTCTAAAAACGCTCTATTACACTGTTTCGTTCACATTTAAGATATTTGCATGACCTCACAGTTTTTCACCAACTTATTACAGTACAGAACGCTGTATCTCGCTAAATGACATCGTTCTTTAAGGTTTCACGATGCTTGCATGCGCTTTAACGAGAATATCACAACATAGCAGTTTCGCACTTGTAACGGTACAACACGCAGTATTTGGCTTGTTCATGCCGTTTTGTGTGCTTTCACAACATTTCCCCTATCGCAGTTTCGTACTCGCAATAAAACAACACTATCTCGTTAGATGACGTTGTTCTTGGTGGTTTCACGACGCTACCTGGCTTAAACTAACATAACTCAACCTAACTAAACCTTCGCGCTTCTATCGTTAGAAAACATTTTACTCGCTACTTTACATTGCTTTCTACAACATTACGACGGTTTCAAGCGCTTTCACATTAGATATCGCAGTTCCCGACTTGTAATGGTAAAAAACACTGCATCTCACTAAGTGACATTGTTTAATGCGGTTCTACGACGGTTCATATCTTAACCTAACCTAACCTAACCTAACCTAACCTAACCCAACCCAACCCAACCCAACCTAACCTAACTTAACCTAACCTAACCTAACCCAACCCAACCCAACCTAACCTAACCTAAACTAACCTAACCTAACCTAACCTAACGTCTCCTAACCTAACTTAACCTATAACCCAATCCAACCCAACCCAACCCAACCCAACCTAACCTAACCTAACCTAACCTAACCAAACCTAACCTAGCCTAACCAAACCTAACGTAATCTAACCTAACCTAACCTAACCTAACGTAACCTAACCTAACCTAACCCAACCTAACCCAACCCAACCCAACCACACCCAACCAAACCTAACCTAACCTAACCTAACCTTACCTAACCTAACCAAACCTAACCTAACGTAACGTAACCTAACCTATCCTAACCTAACCTACTGTAACCTAACCTTACCTAACCTAACGTAACCTAACCTAACCTAACCCAACCTAACCTAACCTAACCTAACCTAATCTAACCTAACCTAACCTAACCTAACCAAACCTAACCTAACCTAACCTAACCTAACCTAACGTAACCTAACCTAACCTAACCTAACCTAACCTAACGACGGTTGCAAGCGCTTTCACATTAGATATCGCAGTTTCCGACTTGTTGTGGTGAAAAACACTGCATCTCACTAAGTGACATTGTTTAATGCGGTTTTACGACGGTTCATATCTTAACCTAACCAAACATTCGCACTTGTATCTAAAAACGCTCTATTACACTGTTTCGTTCACAATTACGATACTTAGATAACCTCACAGTTTTTCACCAACTTATTTCAGTACAGAACTCTGTATCTCGCTAAATGACATCGTTCTTTAAGGTTTCACGATGCTTGCATGCGCTTTCAAGAGAATATCACAACATAGCAGTTTCGCACTTGTAACGGTACAACACGCCGTATCTGGCTTGTTGATGCCGTTTTGTGTGCTTTCATAACATTTCACCTATGGCAGTTTCGTACTCGCAATAAAACAACACTATCTCTTTAGATGACGTTGTTTTTGGTGGTTTCACGACGCTACCTGGCTTAAACTAACATAACTCAACCTAACTAAACCTTCGCGCTTCTATCGTTAGAAAACGTTTTACTCGCTACTTTACATTGCTTTCTACAACATTACGACGGTTTCAAGCGCTTTCACATTAGATATCGCAGTTCCCGACTTGTAGTGGTAAAAAACACTGCATCTCACTAAGTGACATTGTTTAATGCGGTTTTACGACGGCTCATATCTTAACCTAACCTAACCTAACCTAACCTAACCTAACCCAAACCAACCCAACCCAACCCAACCCAACCCAACCTAACCTAACTTAACCTAACCTAACCTAACCCAACCCAACCCAACCTAACCTAACCTAAACTAACCTAACCTAACCTAACCTAACGTCCCCTAACCTAACCGAACCTAACCCAACCTAACCCAACCCAACCCAACCACACCCAACCCAACCTAACCTAACCTAACCTAACCTAACCTTACCTAACCTAACCTAACCTAACCTAACGTAACGTAACCTAACCTAACCTAACCTAACCTACTGTAACCTAACCTTACCTAACCAAACGTAACCTAACCTAACCTAACCCAACCTAACCAAACCTAACCTAACCTAATCTAACCTAACCTAACCTAACCTTACCTAACCTAACCTAACATAACGTAACCTAACCTAACCTAACCCAACCTAACCCAACCCAACCCAACCCAACCACACCCAACCAAACCTAACCTAACCTAACCTAACCTTACCTAACCTAACCTAACCTAACGTAACCTAACCTAACCTACTGTAACCTAACCTTACCTAACCTAACGTAACCTAACCTAACCTAACCCAACCTAACCTAACCTAACCTAATCTAACCTAACCTAACCTAACCTAACCTAACCTAACCTAACCTAACGACGGTTGCAAGCGCTTTCACATTAGATATCGCAGTTCCCGACTTGTAATGGTGAAAAACACTGCATCTCACTAATTGACATTGTTTAACGCGGTTTTATGACGGTTCATATCTTAACCTAACCTAACGTTCGCACTTGTATCTAAAACGCTCTATTACACTGTTTCGTTAACAATTACGATATTTACATGACCTCACAGTTTTTCACCAACTTATTACAGTACAGAACGCTGTATCTCGCTAAATGACATCGTTTTTTAAAGTTTCACGATACTTGCATGCGCTTTAACGAGAATATCACAATAAAGCAGTTTCGCACTTGTAACGGCACAAGACGCAGTATCTGGCTAGTTCATGCATTTTTGTGTGCTTTCACGATATTTCACCTATCGCAGTTTCGTACTCGCAAAAAACAACACTATCTCGTTAGATGACATCGTTTTTGGTGGTTTCACGATGCTACCTAGCTCAAACTAACCTAACCTAACCTAACCTTCGCACTTCTATCGTTAGAAAACGTTTTACTCACTACTTTACAATGTTTTCTACAAGATTACGATGGTTTCATGCGCTTTCACATTAGATATCGCAGTTCCCGACTTGTAATGGTGAAAAACACTGCATCTCACAAAGTGACATTGTTTAATGTGGTTTTACGACGGTTCATATCTTGACCTAACCTAACGTTCGCACTTGTATCTAAAAACGCTCTATTACATTGTTTCGTTCACAATTACGATATTTACATGACCTCACAGTTTTTCACCAACTTATTACAGTACAGAACGCTGTATCTCGCTAAATGACATCGTTCTTTGAGGTTTCACGATACTTGCATGCGCTTTAACGAGTATATCACAATAAAGCAGTTTCACACTTGTAACGGAACAAGACGCAGTATCTGGCTGGTTCATGCCATTTTGTGTGCTTTCACAACATTTCACCTACCGCAGTTTCGTACTCGCAATAAAACAACACTATCTCGTTAGATGACATCGTTTTTGGTGGTTTCACGATGCTACCTAGCTCAAACTAACCTAACCTAACCTAACCTTCGCACTTCTGTCGTCAGAAAACGTTTTACTCACTACTTTACAATGTTTTCTACAAGATTACGACGGTTTCATGCGCCTTTACATTAGATATCGCAGTTCCCGACTTGTAATGGTGAAAAACACTGCATCTCACAAAGTGACATTGTTGAATGCGGTTTTACGACGGTTCATATCTTAACCTAACCTAACATTCGCACTTGTATCTAAAAGCGCTCTATTACACTGTTTCGTTCACAATCACAATATTTGCATAACCTCACAGTTTTTCACCAACTTATTGCAGTACAGAACGCTGTATCTCGCTAAATGACATCGTTCTTTAAGGTTTCACGATGCTTGCATGCGCTTTAACGAGAATATCACAATATAGCAGTTTCGCACTTGTAACGGTACAACACGCAATATCTGGCTTGTTCATGCCGTTTTGTGTGCTTTCACAACATTTCACCTATTACAGTTTCGTACATGCAATAGAACAACACTATCTCGTTAGATGACGTCCTTTTTGGTGGTTTCACGACGCTACCTAGCTTAAACTAACATAACTCAACCTAGTATAACCTTCGCACTTCTATCGTTAGAAAACGTTTTACTCGCTACTTTACAATGCTCTCTACAACACTACGACAGTTTCATGTGCTTTCTCAATAGATATCGCAGTTCCCGACTTGTAATAGTGAAAAACACTGCATCTCACAAAGTGACATTGTTTAATGCGGTTTTACGACGGTTCATATCTTAACCTAACCTAACGTTCGCACTTGTGTCTAAAAACGCTCTATTACACTGTTTCGTTTACAATTACAATATTTGCATGACCTCACAGTTTTTCACCAACTTATTACAGTACAGAACGCTGTCTCTCGCTAAATGACATCGTTCTTTAAGGTTTCACGAACTTGCATGCGCTTTAACGAGAATATCACAACATAGCAGTTTCGCACTTGTAACGGTACAACACGCAGTATTTGGCTTGTTCATGCCGTTTTGTGTGCTTTCACAACATTTCACCTATCGCAGTTTCGTACTCGCAATAAAACAACACTATCTCGTTAGATGACGTCGTTTTTGGTGGTTTCGCGACGCCACCTGGCTTAAACTAACATAACTCAACCTAACATAACCTTCGCGCGTCTTTCGTTAGAAAATGTTTTACTCGCTACTTTACATTGCTTTCTACAACAATACGACGGTTTCAAGCGCTTTCACATTAGATATCGCAGTTCCCGACTTGTAATGGTAAAAAACACTGCATCTCACTAAGTGACATTGTTTAATGCGGTTTTACGACGGTTCATATCTTAACCTAACCTAACCTAACCTAACCTAACCTAACCTAAACTAACCTAGCCCAACCTAACCTAACCTAACCAAACCTAACCTAAAATACCCAAACCTAACCTAACCTTACCTAACCTTACCTAACCTAACCTAACCTAACGTAACCTAACCTAACCTAACCTAACGTAACCTAACCTAACCTAACCTAACCCAACATAACCCAACCCAACCCAACCCAACCCAACCTAACCTAACCTAACCAAACCTAACCTAACCTAACCTAACCTAACGTAACCTAACCTAACCTAACGTAACCTAACCTAACCTAACCCAACCTAACCCATCCAAACCCAACCCAACCCAACCACACCCAACCAAACCTAACCTAACCTAACCTAACCTTACCTAACCTAACCTAACCTAACGTAACCTAACCTAACCTAACCTAACCTACTGTAACCTAACCTTACCTAACCTAGCGTAACCTAACCTAACCTAACCCAACCTAACCTAACTTAACCTAATCTAACCTAACCTAACCTAACCTAACCAAACCTAACCTAACCTAACCTAACCTAACCTAACCTAACCTAACCTAACCTAACGACGGTTGCAAGCGCTTTCACATTAGATATCGCAGTTCCCGACTTGTAATGGTGAAAAACACTGCATCTCACTAAGTGACATTGTTTAACGCGGTTTTATGACGGTTCATATCTTAACCTAACCTAACGTTCGCACTTGTATCTAAAAACGCTCTATTACACTGTTTCCTTAACAATTACGATATTTACATGACCTCACAGTTTTTCACCAACTTATTACAGTACAGAACGCTGTATCTCGCTAAATGACATCGTCTTTTAAAGTTTCACAATACTTGCATGCGCTTTAACGAGAATATCACAATAAAGCAGTTTCGCACTTGTAACGGCGCAAGACGCAGTATCTGGCTAGTTCATGTGTTTTTGTGTGCTTTCACAATATTTCACCTATCGCAGTTTCGTACTCGCAAAAAACAACACTATCTCGTTAGATGACATCGTTTTTGGTGGTTTCACGATGCTACCTAGCTCAAACTAACCTAACCTAACCTAACCTTCGCACTTCTATCGTTAGAAAATGTTTTACTCACTACTTTACAATGTTTTCTACAAGATTACGATGGTTTCATGCGCTTTCACATTAGATATCGCAGTTCCCGACTTGTAATGGTGAAAAACACTGCATCTCACAAAGTGACATTGTTTAATGTGGTTTTACGACGGTTCATATCTTGACCTAACCTAACGTTCGCACTTGTATCTAAAAACGCTCTATTACATTGTTTCGTTCACAATTACGATATTTACATGACCTCACAGTTTTTCACCAACTTATTACAGTACAGAACGCTGTATCTCGCTAAATGACATCGTTCTTTGAGGTTTCACGATACTTGCATGCGCTTTAACGAGTATATCACAATAAAGCAGTTTCACACTTGTAACGGAACAAGACGCAGTATCTGGCTGGTTCATGCCATTTTGTGTGCTTTCACAACATTTCACCTACCGCAGTTTCGTACTCGCAATAAAACAACACTATCTCGTTAGATGACATCGTTTTTGGTGGTTTCACGATGCTACCTAGCTCAAACTAACCTAACCTAACCTAACCTTCGCACTTCTGTCGTCAGAAAACGTTTTACTCACTACTTTACAATGTTTTCTACAAGATTACGACGGTTTCATGCGCCTTTACATTAGATATCGCAGTTCCCGACTTGTAATAGTGAAAAACACTGCATCTCACTTAGTGACATTGTTTAATGCGGTTTTATGACGGTTCATATCTTAACCTAACCTAACGTTCGCACTTGTACCTAAAAACGCTCTATTACACTGTTTCGCTCACATTTAAGATATTTGCATGACCTCACAGTTTTTCACCAACTTATTACAGTACAGAACGCTGTATCTCGCTAAATGACATCGTTCTTTAAGGTTTCACGATGCTTGCATGCACTTTAACGAGAATATCACAACATAGCAGTTTCGCACTTGTAACGGTACAACACGCAGTATTTGGCTTGTTCATGCCGTTTTGTGTGCTTTCACAACATTTCACCTATCGCAGTTTCGTACTCGCAATAAAACAACACTATCTCGTTAGATGACGTTGTTCTTGGTGGTTTCACGACGCTACCTGGCTTAAACTAACATAACTCAACCTAACTAAACCTTCGCGCTTCTATCGTTAGAAAACATTTTACTCGCTACTTTACATTGCTTTCTACAACATTACGACGGTTTCAAGCGCTTTCACATTAGATATCGCAGTTCCCGACTTGTAATGGTAAAAAACACTGCATCTCACTAAGTGACATTGTTTAATGCGGTTCTACGACGGTTCATATCTTAACCTAACCTAACCTAACCTAACCTA
>NW_027464619.1:195000-205000 GCF_043290135.1 Rhipicephalus microplus
TGGTGGTTTCACGATGCTACCTAGGTCAAACTAACCTAACCTAACCTAACCTTCGCACTTCTGTCGTTAGAAAACGTTTTACTCACTACTTTACAATTTTTTTCTACAAGATTACGACGGTTTCATGCGCTTTCACATTAGATATCGCAGTTCCCGACTTGTAATGGTGAAAAACACTGCATCTCACAAAGTGACATTGTTTAATGCGGTTTTCCGACGGTTCATATCTTAACCTAACCTAACATTCGCACTTGTATCTCAAAACGCTCTATTACACTGTTTCGTTTACAATTACAATATTTGCATGACCTCACAGTTTTTCACCAACTTATTACAGTACAGAACGCTGTCTCTCGCTAAATGACATCGTTCTTTAAGGTTTCACGATGCTTGCATGCGCTTTAACGAGAATATCACAACATAGCAGTTTCGCACTTGTAACGGTACAACACGCAGTATTTGGCTTGTTCATGCCGTTTTGTGTGCTTTCACAACATTTCACCTATCGCAGTTTCGTACTCGCAATAAAACAACACTATCTCGTTAGATGACGTCGTTTTTGGTGGTTTCGCGACGCTACCTGGCTTAAACTAACATAACTCAACCTAACATAACCTTCGCGCGTCTATCGTTAGAAAACGTTTTACTCGCTACTTTACATTGCTTTCTACAACAATACGACGGTTTCAAGCGCTTTCACATTAGATATCGCAGTTCCCGACTTGAAATGGTAAAAAACACTGCATCTCACTAGGTGACATTGTTTAATGCGGTTTTACGACAGTTCATATCTTAACCTAACCTAACCTAACCTAACCTAACCTAACCTAACCTAAACTAACCTAGCCCAACCTAACCTAACCTAACCTAACCTAACCAAACCTAACCTAAAATACCCAAACCTAACCTAACCTAACCTAACCTTACCTAACCTAACCTAACCTAACGTAACCTAACCTAACCTAACCTAACGTAACCTAACCTAACCTAACCTAACCCAACATAACCCAACCCAACCCAACCCAACCTAACCTAACCTAACCAAACCTAACCTAACCTAACCTAACCTAACCTAACGTAACCTAACCTAACCTAACCTAACGTAACCAAACCTAACCTAACCTAACCTAACCTAACGACGGTTGCAAGCGCTTTCACATTAGATATCGCAGTTTCCGACTTGTAATGGTGAAAAACACTGCATCTCACTAAGTGACATTGTTTAATGCGGTTTTACGACGGCTCATATCTTAACCTAACCTAACGTTCGCACTTGTATCTAAAAACGCTCTATTACACTGTTTCTTTCACATTTAAGATATTTGCATGACCTCACAGTTTTTCACCAACTTATTACAGTACAGGACGCTGTATCTCGCTAAATGACATCGTTCTTTAAGGTTTCACGATGCTTGCATGCGCTTTAACGAGAATATCACAACATAGCAGTTTCGCACTTGTAACGGTACAACACGCAGTATTTGGGTTGTTCATGCCGTTTTGTGTGCTTTCACAACATTTCACCTATTGCAGTTTCGTACTCGCAATAAAACACTATCTCGTTAGATGACATCGTTTTTGGTGGTTTCACGATGCTACCTAGCTCAAACTAACCTAACCTAACCTAACCTTCGCACTTCTGTCGTTAGAAAACGTTTTACTCACTACTTTACAATTTTTTCTACAAGATTACGACGGTTTCATGCGCTTTCACATTAGATATCGCAGTTCCCGACTTGTAATGGTGAAAAACACTGCATCTCACAAAGTGACATTGTTTAATGCGGTTTTCCGACGGTTCATATCTTAACCTAACCCAACATTCGCACTTGTATCTCAAAACGCTCTATTACACTGTTTCGTTTACAATTACAATATTTGCATGACCTCACAGTTTTTCACCAACTTATTACAGTACAGAACGCTGTCTCTCGCTAAATGACATCGTTCTTTAAGGTTTCACGATGCTTGCATGCGCTTTAACGAGAATATCACAACATAGCAGTTTCGCACTTGTAACGGTACAACACGCAGTATTTGGCTTGTTCATGCCGTTTTGTGTGCTTTCACAACATTTCACCTATCGCAGTTTCGTACTCGCAATAAAACAACACTATCTCGTTAGATGACGTCGTTTTTGGTGGTTTCGCGACGCTACCTGGCTTAAACTAACATAACTCAACCTAACATAACCTTCGCGCGTCTATCGTTAGAAAACGTTTTACTCGCTACTTTACATTGCTTTCTACAACAATACGACGGTTTCAAGCGCTTTCACATTAGATATCGCAGTTCCCGACTTGTAATGGTAAAAAACACTGCATCTCACTAAGTGACATTGTTTAATGCGGTTTTACGACAGTTCATATCTTAACCTAACCTAACCTAACCTAACCTAACCTAACCTAAACTAACCTAGCCCAACCTAACCTAACCTAACCTAACCTAACCAAACCTAACCTAAAATACCCAAACCTAACCTAACCTAACCTAACCCAACATAACCCAACCCAACCCAACCCAACCTAACCTAACCTAACCAAACCTAACCTAACCTAACCTAACCTAACCTAACGTAACCTAACCTAACCTAACGTAACCTAACCTAACCTAACCCAACCTAACCCAACCAAACCCAACCCAACCCAACCACACCCAACCAAACCTAACCTAACCTAACCTAACCTTACCTAACCTAACCTAACCTAACGTAACCTAACCTAACCTAACCTAACCTACTGTAACCTAACCTTACCTAACCTAACGTAACCTAACCTAACCTAACCCAACCTAACCTAACCTAACCTAATCTAACCTAACCTAACCTAACCTAACCAAACCTAACCTAACCTAACCTAACCTAACCTAACGACGGTTGCAAGCGCTTTCACATTAGATATCGCAGTTCCCGACTTGTAATGGTGAAAAACACTGCATCTCACTAAGTGACATTGTTTAACGCGGTTTTATGACAGTTCATATCTTAACCTAACCTAACGTTCGCACTTGTATCTAAAAACGCTCTATTACACTGTTTCGTTAACAATTACGATATTTACATGACCTCACAGTTTTTCACCAACTTATTACAGTACAGAACGCTGTATCTCGCTAAATGACATCGTCTTTTAAAGTTTCACGATACTTGCATGCGCTTTAACGAGAATATCACAATAAAGCAGTTTCGCACTTGTAACGGCGCAAGACGCAGTATCTGTCTAGTTCATGCATTTTTGTGTGCTTTCACAATATTTCACCTATCGCAGTTTCGTACTCGCAAGAAACAACACTATCTCGTTAGATGACATCGTTTTTGGTGGTTTCACGATGCTACCTAGCTCAAACTAACCTAACCTAACCTAACCTTCGCACTTCTATCGTTAGAAAATGTTTTACTCACTACTTTACAATGTTTTCTACAAGATTACGATGGTTTCATGCGCTTTCACATTAGATATCGCAGTTCCCGACTTGTAATGGTAAAAAACACTGCATCTCACTAAGTGACATTGTTTAATGCGGTTTTACGACGGTTCATATCTTAACCTAACCAAACATTCGCACTTGTATCTAAAAACGCTCTATTACACTGTTTCGTTCACAATTACGATATTTAGATAACCTCACAGTTTTTCACCAACTTAACCTAAACTAACCTAACCTAACCTAACCTTAACGTCCCCTAACCTAACCTAACCTAACCCAACCTAACCCAACCCAACCCAACCACACCCAACCCAACCTAACCTAACCTAACCTAACCTAACCTTACCTAACCTAACCTAACCTAACCTAACGTAACGTAACCTAACCTAACCTAACCTAACCTACTGTAACCTAACCTTACCTAACCTAACGTAACCTAACCTAACCTAACCCAAACTAACCAAACCTAACCTAACCTAATCTAACCTAACCTAACCTAACCAAACCTAACGTAACCAAACCTAACCTAACCTAACCTAACGACGGTTGCAAGCGCTTTCACATTAGATATCGCAGTTTCCGACTTGTAATGGTGAAAAACACTGCATCTCACTAAGTGACATTGTTTAATGCGGTTTTACGACGGCTCGTATCTTAACCTAACCTAACGTTCGCACTTGTATCTAAAAACGCTCTATTACACTGTTTCTTTCACATTTAAGATATTTGCATGACCTCACAGTTTTTCACCAACTTATTACAGTACAGAACGCTGTATCTCGCTAAATGACATCGTTCTTTAAGGTTTCACGATGCTTGCATGCGCTTTAACGAGAATATCACAACATAGCAGTTTCGCACTTGTAACGGTACAACACGCAGTATTTGGCTTGTTCATGCCGTTTTGTGTGCTTTCACAACATTTCACCTATCGCAGTTTCGTACTCGCAATAAAACAACACTATCTCGTTAGATGACATCGTTTTTGGTGGTTTCACGATGCTACCTAGCTCAAACTAACCTAACCTAACCTAACCTTCGCACTTCTGTCGTTAGAAAACGTTTTACTCACTACTTTACAATTTTTTCTACAAGATTACGACGGTTTCATGCGCTTTCACATTAGATATCGCAGTTCCCGACTTGTAATGGTGAAAAACACTGCATCTCACAAAGTGACATTGTTTAATGCGGTTTTCCGACGGTTCATATCTTAACCTAACCTAACATTCGCACTTGTATCTCAAAACGCTCTATTACACTGTTTCGTTTACAATTACAATATTTGCATGACCTCACAGTTTTTCACCAACTTATTACAGTACAGAACGCTGTCTCTCGCTAAATGACATCGTTCTTTAAGGTTTCACGAACTTGCATGCGCTTTAACGAGAATATCACAACATAGCAGTTTCGCACTTGTAACGGTACAACACGCAGTATTTGGCTTGTTCATGCCGTTTTGTGTGCTTTCACAACATTTCACCTATCGCAGTTTCGTACTCGCAATAAAACAACACTATCTCGTTAGATGACGTCGTTTTTGGTGGTTTCGCGACGCTACCTGGCTTAAACTAACATAACTCAACCTAACATAACCTTCGCGCGTCTTTCGTTAGAAAACGTTTTACTCGCTACTTTACATTGCTTTCTACAACAATACGACGGTTTCAAGCGCTTTCACATTAGATATCGCAGTTCCCGACTTGTAATGGTAAAAAACACTGCATCTCACTAAGTGACATTGTTTAATGCGGTTTTACGACGGTTCATATCTTAACCTAACCTAACCTAACCTAACCTAACCTAAACTAACCTAGCCCAACCTAACCTAACCTAACCAAACCTAACCTAAAATACCCAAACCTAACCTAACCTAACCTAACCTTACCTAACCTAACCTAACCTAACCTAACGTAACCTAACCTAACCTAACCTAACCTAACCCAACATAACCCAACCCAACCCAACCCAACCCAACCCAACCCAACCTAACCTAACCTAACCAAACCTAACCTAACCTAACCTAACCTAACCTAACGTAACCTAACCTAACCTAACGTAACCTAACCTAACCTAACCTAACCTAACCTAACCTAACCTAACCTAACGACGGTTGCAAGCGCTTTCACATTAGATATCGCAGTTCCCGACTTGTAATGGTGAAAAACACTGCATCTCACTAAGTGACATTGTTTAACGCGGTTTTATGACAGTTCATATCTTAACCTAACCTAACGTTCGCACTTGTATCTAAAAACGCTCTATTACACTGTTTCGTTAACAATTACGATATTTACATGACCTCACAGTTTTTCACCAACTTATTACAGTACAGAACGCTGTATCTCGCTAAATGACATCGTCTTTTAAAGTTTCATGATACTTGCATGCGCTTTAACGAGAATATCACAATAAAGCAGTTTCGCACTTTTAACGGCGCAAGACGCAGTATCTGTCTAGTTCATGCATTCTTGTGTGCTTTCACAATATTTCACCTATCGCAGTTTCGTACTCGCAAGAAACAACACTATCTCGTTAGATGACATCGTTTTTGGTGGTTTCACGATGCTACCTAGCTCAAACTAACCTAACCTAACCTAACCTTCGCACTTCTATCGTTAGAAAATGTTTTACTCACTACTTTACAATGTTTTCTACAAGATTACGATGGTTTCATGCGCTTTCACATTAGATATCGCAGTTCCCGACTTGTAATGGTGAAAAACACTGCATCTCACAAAGTGACATTGTTTAATGTGGTTTTACGACGGTTCATATCTTGACCTAACCTAACGTTCGCACTTGTATCTAAAAACGCTCTATTACATTGTTTCGTTCACAATACGATATTTACATGACCTCACAGTTTATCACCAACTTATTACAGTACAGAACGCTGTATCTCGCTAAATGACATCGTTCTTTGAGGTTTCACGATACTTGCATGCGCTTTAACGAGTATATCACAATAAAGCAGTTTCACACTTGTAACGGAACAAGACGCAGTATCTGGCTGGTTCATGCCATTTTGTGTGCTTTCACAACATTTCACCTACCGCAGTTTCGTACTCGCAATAAAACAACACTATCTCGTTAGATGACATCGTTTTTGGTGGTTTACGATGCTGCCTAGCTCAAACTAACCTAACCTAACCTAACCTTCGCACTTCTGTCGTCAGAAAACGTTTTACTCACTACTTTACAATGTTTTCTACAAGATTACGACGGTTTCATGCGCTTTTACATTAAATATCGCAGTTCCCGACTTGTAATGGTGAAAAACACTGCATCTCACAAAGTGACATTGTTGAATGCGTTTTTACGACGGTTCATATCTTAACCTAACCTAACATTCGCACTTGTATCTAAAAACGCTCTATTACACTGTTTCGTTCACAATCACAATATTTGCATAGCCTCACAGTTTTTCACCAACTTATTGCAGTACAGAACGCTGTATCTCGCTAAATGACATCGTTCTTTAAGGTTTCACGATGCTTGCATGCGCCTTAACGAGAATATCACAATATAGCAGTTTCGCACTTGTAACGGTACAACACGCAATATCTGGCTTGTTCATGCCGTTTTGTGTGATTTCACATTTCACCTATTACAGTTTCGTACATGCAATAAAACAACACTATCTCGTTAGATGACGTCCTTTTTGGTGGTTTCACGACGCTACCTAGCTTAAACTAACATAAGTCAACCTAGTATAACCTTCGCACTTCTATCGTTAGAAAACGTTTTACTCGCTACTTTACAATGCTCTCTACAACACTACGACAGTTTCATGCGCTTTCACAATAGATATCGCAGTTCCCGACTTGTAATGGTGAAAAACACTGCATCTCACTTAGTGACATTGTTTAATGCGGTTTTATGACGGTTCATATCTTAACCTAACCTAACGTTCGCACTTGTATCTAAAAACGCTCTATTACACTGTTTCGTTCACATTTAAGATATTTGCATGACCTCACAGTTTTTCACCAACCTATTACAGTACAGAACGCTGTATCTCGCTAAATAACATCGTTCTTTAAGGTTTCACGATGCTTGCATGCGCTTTAACGAGATTATCACAACATAGCAGTTTCGCACTTGTAACGGTACAACACGCAGTATTTGGCTTGTTCATGCCGTTTTGTGTGCTTTCACAACATTTCACCTATCGCAGTTTCGTACTCGCATTAAAACAACACTAACTCGTTAGATGACGTTGTTCTTGGTGGTTTCACGACGCTACCTGGCTTAAACTAACATAACTCAACCTAACTAAACCTTCGCGCTTCTATCGTTAGAAAACGTTTTACTCGCTACTTTAGATTGCTTTCTACAACATTACGACGGTTTCAAGCGCTTTCACATTAGATATCGCAGTTCCCGACTTGTAATGGTAAAAAACACTGCATCTCACTAAGTGACATTGTTTAATGCGGTTTTACGACGGTTCATATCTTAACCTAACCTAACCTAACCTAACCTAACCTAACCCAACCCAACCCAACCCAACCCAACCTAACCTAACTTAACCTAACCTAACCTAACCCAACCCAACTCAACCTAACCTAACCTAAACTAACCTAACCTAACCTAACCTAACTTCCCCTAACCTAACCTAACCTATAACCCAATCCAACCCAACCCAACCCAACCTAACCTAACCTAACCTAACCAAACCTAACCTAACCTAACCTAACCTAACGTAATCTAACCTAACCTAACCTAACGTAACCTAACGTAACCTAACCCAACCTAACCCAACCCAACCCAACCACACCCAACCCAACCTAACCTAACCTAACCTAACCTAACCTTACCTAACCTAACCTAACCTAACCTAACCTAACGTAACGTAACCTAACCTATCCTAACCTAACCTACTGTAACCTAACCTTACCTAACCTAACGTAACCTAACCTAACCTAACCCAACCTAACCTAACCTAACCTAATCTAACCTAACCTAACCTAACCAAACCTAACCTAACCAAACCTAACCTAACCTAACGTAACCTAACCTAACCTAACCTAACCTAACCTAACGACGGTTGCAAGCGCTTTCACATTAGATATCGCAGTTCCCGACTTGTAATGGTGAAAAACACTGCATCTCACTAAGTGACATTGTTTAATGCGGTTTTACGACGGTTCATATCTTAACCTAACCAAACACTCGCACTTGTATCTAAAAACGCTCTATTACACTGTTTCGTTCACAATTACGATATTTAGATAACCTCACAGTTTTTCACCAACTTATTTCAGTACAGAACTCTGTATCTCGCTAAATGACATCGTTCTTTAAGGTTTCACGATGCTTGCATGCGCTTTCACGAGAATATCACAACATAGCAGTTTCGCACTTGTAACGGTACAACACGCAGTATCTGGCTTGTTGATGCCGTTTTGTGTGCTTTCATAACATTTCACCTATTGCAGTTTCGTACTCGCAATAAAACAACACTATTTCGTTAGATGACGTCCTTTTTGGTGGTTTCACGACGCTACCTAGCTTAAACTAACATAACAACCTAATATAACCTTCGCCCTTCTATCATTAGAAAACGTTTTACTCGCTACTTTACAATGCTCTCTACAACATTACGACAGTTTCATGCGCTTTCACAATAGATATCGCAGTTCCCGACTTGTAATGGTGAAAAACACTGCATCTCACAAAGTGACATTGTTGAATGCGTTTTTACGACGGTTCATATCTTAACCTAACCTAACATTCGCACTTGTATCTAAAAACGCTCTATTACACTGTTTCGTTCACAATCACAATATTTGCATAGCCTCACAGTTTTTCACCAACTTATTGCAGTACAGAACGCTGTATCTCGCTAAATGACATCGTTCTTTAAGGTTTCACGATGCTTGCATGCGCCTTAACGAGAATATCACAATATAGCAGTTTCGCACTTGTAACGGTACAACACGCAATATCTGGCTTGTTCATGCCGTTTTGTGTGATTTCACATTTCACCTATTACAGTTTCGTACATGCAATAAAACAACACTATCTCGTTAGATGACGTCCTTTTTGGTGGTTTCACGACGCTACCTAGCTTAAACTAACATAAGTCAACCTAGTATAACCTTCGCACTTCTATCGTTAGAAAACGTTTTACTCGCTACTTTACAATGCTCTCTACAACACTACGACAGTTTCATGCGCTTTCACAATAGATATCGCAGTTCCCGACTTGTAATGGTGAAAAACACTGCATCTCACTTAGTGACATTGTTTAATGCGGTTTTATGACGGTTCATATCTTAACCTAACCTAACGTTCGCACTTGTATCTAAAAACGCTCTATTACACTGTTTCGTTCACATTTAAGATATTTGCATGACCTCACAGTTTTTCACCAACCTATTACAGTACAGAACGCTGTATCTCGCTAAATAACATCGTTCTTTAAGGTTTCACGATGCTTGCATGCGCTTTAACGAGATTATCACAACATAGCAGTTTCGCACTTGTAACGGTACAACACGCAGTATTTGGCTTGTTCATGCCGTTTTGTGTGCTTTCACAACATTTCACCTATCGCAGTTTC
>NW_027464619.1:215000-220000 GCF_043290135.1 Rhipicephalus microplus
CGAATATATTCGAAAAATATATTTGCAAGAGCGGTTGCAGCACTGGCCAGTCTGGCTCCGAGCTCGAGCAGCCAGCGAGCCTCATCTTCTTCGTCGGGCGCACACGCGCATTCGCACTATGGTTTGTGGCAGCCTACAGGTAGCATATAACCCCCGTCGGCAAAGGCGCCGTCTCGGCGCATCTAGATGTCAAGATCATTGGGCGAGTGGTACTGCTTCAGGCGTGCGACGTGTACGATGTCGCTGGCCCTAGGGGTGGATGAAGACGGCGAGGCAGCAGGAGTGATTTCATAAGTGACGGGAGTCACCTCACGAAGCACTCTGTAGGGCCCTGTGTACCGAGAGAGCAGCTTGTCAGACAGGCCAACGTGCCTGGTCGGAGACCACAGCAGAACCAACGAACCGGGCGAAAAGTGCACATCGCGGTGTCGTTGGTCGTACCGACGCCGTTGGTTTGCTTGGGAGGTCAGAAGGCGAGCACGAGCGGTTTCGCGTGCGTGGGCGGCCCGGCTGATGGCGTCCAGAGCATATTGTGAAGTTGGAGCTGCTGGTAACGGAATCGTCGTATCGAGGGGTAATGTGGGTTCGCGGCCGAACAGCAAGAAAAAAGGGGAGTAACCAGCCGTGTCGTGGCGCGAAGAATTGTAGGCAAATGTCACGTATGGTAAAGCGATGTCCCAGTCAGAGTGATCTGAGGAAACGTACTTTGCAAGCATGTCAGTTAGGGTTCGGTTCAGGCGTTCTGTGAGGCCATTTGTTTGCGGATGGTACGACGTAGTGAGCTTGTGGCGTGTTGCACAAGAGCGTAGAATGTCCGCTATGACTTTCGATAGAAATGTGCGGCCTCGGTCCGTGAGCAGCTGGCGTGGAGCACCATGTTGCAAGATCACGTCGTGTAGAAGAAAATCGGCGACGTCAGTGGCGCAACTTGTTGGAAGGGCGCGTGTGATTGCGTAGCGTGTGGCGTAGTCTGTGGCCACAGCTATCCACCTGTTGCCAGCAGAAGACAGAGGAAAAGGGCCGAGTAAGTCCAAGCCGACGCGAAAGAAAGGTTCAGTAGAAATATCGAGTGGTTGAAGGCGCCCAGCCGGAAGCGTCGATGGTGTTTTGCGGCGCTGACATTCCTCACACGCCGCGACGTATCTTCTGACGGACCGTGCCAGACCTGGCCAATAGAAGCGACGGCGAATCCGGTCGTATGTGCGGGACACACCCAGGTGACCGGCAGTAGGAACGTCATGAAGTTCGTGGAGTACAGCCAAGCGGAGGTGTTTGGGTATGGCAAGCAGCAGAGATGGGCCGTCTGGATGGAAGTTATGCCGGTATAATGTGCCATTCTGGAGTACGAACGAGCGATAGGATCGGTTCGATGGGGAGGAGTCGAGGCGCTCAATGATAGCTCGTAGGGCTGCATCACGGCGTTGCTCGTCGGCTATGTGGTTCAGTTGAGAAACGGAGCACACGCAGGCGTCGTTGTCAGGTATGGTGGCCGATGGGTCAACTGGATAGCGAGAAAGGCAATCGGCGTCCTGGTGCAGGCGTCCAGACTTGTATATCACAGAAAAGGTGTATTCTTGCAGTCGCAGAGCCCAGCGACCAAGTCGACCTGTAGGATCTCTTAAGGATGAAAGCCAGCAGAGCGCGTGGTGGTCGGTGACGACGGAAAAGTGAGTGCCATATAAATATGGACGGAATTTTGAGACCGCCCAGACAAGAGCAAGGCATTCTCGCTCTGTGATCGAATAGTTACGCTCTGCAGGTGTAAGGAGGCGGCTAGCATACGCGATAACGCGGTCGTGTCCCTGTTGGCATTGGGCGAGAACGGCTCCGATACCGTGACCACTGGCATCAGTTCGGACCTCAGTTCGGGCAGATGGGTCAAAGTGGGCGAGGATAGGGGGCGTCGTCAAAAGTGTTATGAGGTGAGAGAAGGCGGCAGCTTGAGTGGACCCCCACGAAAATGGAACGCCTTTCTTCAAAAGATCGGTAAGTGGTTGGGCGATTGCCGCAAAATCTTTCACGAACCGCCTAAAGTAGGAGCAAAGTCCCACAAAGCTCCGGACATCTTTGGCGGATTGGGGTACTGGGAAATTCGTGACGGCACGAATTTTCTCAGGGTCCGGTCTCACACCAGAAGCATCGACAAGGTGGCCCAGTACGGTAATCTGTCGGCGGCCGAAGTGACACTTCGAGGAGTTCAACTGGAGGCCAGCTTTGCGGAAGACGTCGAGAATGGCCGACAGACGCTCAAGGTGGGTCTCAAACGTAGGTGCAAATACGAGGACGTCATCTAGGTAACACAGGCATGTTGACCATTTGAACCCGTGTAGCAGAGAGTCCATCATACGTTCGAACGTGGCGGGGGCATTGCATAGGCCGAAGGGCATAACCTTGAATTGGTATAGGCCATCTGGAGTGATGAAGGCGGTCTTTTCTTGGTCTTTCTCGTCTACGGCAATCTGCCAATAACCAGAACGAAGGTCGATGGATGAAAAGTAGCGTGCGCCGTGGAGACAATCGAGGGCGTCATCAATACGTGGTAAAGGATACACGTCCTTTTTGGTGATTCGATTTAGATGCCGGTAATCGATGCAAAAACGCCATGTGTTGTCCTTCTTTTTAACCAGGACGACGGGTGACGCCCATGGGCTTGATGAGGGCTCAATAATGCCTTTAGTTAACATCTTATTCACTTCAGCTTGAATAATCTGGCGCTCCGACGCGGACACGCGATACGGTCGACGGTGAATGGGAGCAGCATCACCGGTGTTGATGCGGTGCTTTACAAGAGAAGTTTGGCCGAGTGGGCGGTCGTCAAGGTCGAAGATGTCACGGTAGGAAGCTAGAAGGCGTGCGAGAGCGGCTGATTGCGCTGGGGGAAGGTCAGGGTCGATCATGGGACGTATTGACATGTCGAGGCATGTGGCATCGAGTGGGCGACAAGGAAAATTGGGGCATGCGTCGGCTGCGAAAGTGGTGACGTGATCATCGGCTAAGGACCGCAACGTGGCAATTAGGATGCCTTCAGGGAGGACTTGCTTTGTGAAGCCGAAATTTATGACGGGTAGACGGGTCCGGTTGGAGGCTACAGTTACGATGCAGTGAGGGACGGTGACGTCACGTGCCAGTAGGACATCAGGAATCGGCGTGACGATGTAATTCCCATCCAATACGGGTGAGGTCGTGGCGAATTCGGTGAATGTGAGGGCTTTAGGCGGTAAGCGGAGGAAGTCTGTGGCAGAAAGGCCGTGTTGAGGTTCAGGGTGAATATCCGGCTGAAGAGGAAGGTCTAAGCAAAGAGTACCAGCGGAACAGTCGATCAGAGCAGAATGGGTCGACAGGAAGTCCATCCCTAAGATGAGGTCATGAGGACAGTTCTGGAGCACCGTGAATAGAACAGGGATGTAACGGTCGGCGATGCGTATGCGAGCCGTACACATGCCAATGACAGGAACAGTGCCGCCATCGGCCACACGTACAGCTTCGGTAGCAGGGGGCGTGAGTACTTTTCTTAAGCGGCGACAAAGATGAACGCTGATTATGGATACATGAGCGCCAGTATCGACTAGTGCCGACAGAGAAATACCGTCCACGTGTACATCGACAAGATTTTTGTTCGTATGAAGCGTCAATGGAGGGTTTGGTTCAGACAGGGATGATGCAGCACTACCTCCAGGGGCTGCACTGTCTAGTTTTCCGTCGGGTACGATGAAAAGTTAGGCGGCGAGTGATGGCGGCGTGGCTGGGGCGACGGGGAACGACGGCGTTGAGGGGACGGAGAACGAGCAGGAAGGCGGCTGTTAGACGTGTCGAAAGCAGGGGCGGTACGGCTGGACGAATACCGGCGAAGATCTTCATATGGGCTATAAGGTGCGAAAAACTGGCTCCTATGTGGCGGCGTCCAGGAGGCACGGCAGTAGCGGGAGACATGTCCAACGCGGTGGCACCGGAAGCAGATCGGTTTGTCGTCAGGAGTTCGCCATTCCGCCGGGTTGCGAGATCGTGGAGCAACAAATGGGTCACGTCGAGGTGCATTAATGGGAATTGGTCTGGAGGAGGGGCAAGAGATGGGGCAAGCATCAGGGAACCCGCGGTTGGCGAATTCTTGTCGTACGACCGCCTGAATAACGGAGATCGCGGGGGTTGTCGGTATCGTATGTTCGAAAGAAGTGGGCTGAAGCGGCGCTGGACTTGCTGCTTCAAGTTCCCGTCGAACGATACGCGTTACACTCTGCTCAAAGGGCGGTGTGACGGTAGAATCGGAGCAGGTGGACGTAGCCGCCGTGTTTGGCAACCGAGAAAAAGGAGGGCGCACCCGACGGCTTTTTGCTGTTTCGAAACGGCGGCATTCTTGAATTACACGGTCGATGGTCGAGACGTTAGTGTACACCAGCAAATTGAAGGCGTCGTCCGCGATCCCCTTCAAAACGTGTCCAACCTTTTCAGCCTCAGACATCGCCTCGTCCACTTTTCGGCAAAGAGCGAGAACTTCTTGGATGTATGACACATACGATTCAGTTGGCGACTGGACACGGGTAGCCAGCTCCTGTCGTGCAGCTGCGTGGCGACCGGTCGGGTCCCCAAAGATGTCACGTAGCTTCTCCTTGAACGTGTCCCAGCTGGTGAGTTCGGACTCATTTGTCTCGTACCAGACACGCGGGGTTCCGTCCAAGTAGAAGAGAACATTAGCGAGCATCATGGTAGGGTCCCAACGGTGAGTTTGACTGACCCGTTCATAAAGGCGAAGCCATTTGTCGACGTCGAGGCCAGGTTGCGCAGAAAATGTCCCGGGATCACGTGGTGTTTGGACGGCGACAAAGGTTGTCGGAGAAGCCGCAGATGATGAAGCGGACGCGTTGTCACTGGAAGCCATGGCGGGAAGCTGGAGGATGCGGCCACTGCGGAGCTGCGTGGTGAGGACGGGGATCGTTCCACCTCCACCAAATATGTTACGTGAGTAACGAGACAAAGTATTGCGAATATATTCGAAAAATATATTT